>NC_053160.1:97037797-97182797 GCF_016835505.1 Polypterus senegalus
TTTTCAGGAGGGTGGTATATAATGTATGTTTTTTAATGTATACATGTATGTATGTACTGAAGACGAAAACAATTATATATAGATGTATACTATATGACATACCTTCAGTGTTGCATGAAAACGTTGCATGAGGCGAAGAATGGATATTTAGGAGAGTATTATAGTGAGAGATGTGTCGTCACCCGTATTGCTAAAGCTCTTCTTTGCAGCATTATGCATTCAACAAGTCGGCGTTTGTATGATGTATAATTTATAATTGTATTTTTTGCCACAACGTATTATCGGGCACGATCATTTAACATGTATTGATCATCTACAAACTTTCATTTCAATGGGAATTCTGTTGAGTTTTTAACTCTGTTGATGCCATATGTACTTCAAGCGGGAGCTCGTTGAATAAATAATGAGTGGAAGCTTTGCGCAGTACTGAGATTGCGTCATGACGGGCTTTGAACGAGTCTCTGAAGCCTCAGACATGCGTACTAGTGAGATGATGACGGAGCTACCGAAGCCTCAGACATGCGTACTACTGAGATGATGACGAGGCAACTGAAGCCTCAGACATGCGTACAAATGAGATTGCGTCATGACAGGCTTTGAGCGGGCACGAAGCCTCAGACATGCGTACTACTGAGATGATGACGCGGCTACTGAAGCCTCAGACATGCGTACAAATGAGATTGCGTCATGACAGGCTTTGAACGGGGCACCGAGGCCTCAGACATGCGTACTACTGAGATGATGACGCGGCTACAGAAGCCTCAGACATGCGTACAAATGAGATTGCGTCATGACAGGCTTTGAACGGGCACGAGGCCTCAGACATGCGTACTACTGAGATGATGACGCGGCTACAGAAGCCTCAGACATGCGTAGTACCGAGATTGGATCATGATAGGGCTTCGAGCAGACATGGTCACTGGTTACTGAATCTTTGTAAAGCCTCAGCACACTGAAAGGCATTGACCTCTTAATTTTGAGAGTCTATCTGACACTTAACTCTCTAGTTATATTTTGTAATTCGTATTGACATTACACATTTCAGTTGATATGGTTAAGCTACAATTCAGGTAGTTGCTGAGAATTAATTATTGTTCTTGTGGATTGCTGTGATTTCCTTTGTCTGATACATAGTGTCAAAGATATATTGTCATCTATTAACTTTATATATATATGAAAAGATTAGGTAAATCGTTCAACCTTTTATGGAACACTTAATTTTGTTCAAACCGTCGTCATATAGTATACATCTATACATATAATTTTTTCGTCTTCATTAGGAGAATACAACAATGATACTCTCGTATCAATTAAACCATTTTAACGTGCATATGTCAAACAACATATTTCATCCGCCGCAGTAAGAACAGTAGTAGTAGTTCAGTTGTGCAGAGCTCGTTAATTATCCGGATTAGGTGGCTCAGTGGTGTTGTTGCTCAGGTTCGTGTCGCTGATCCTCCTCTTGTGAAAGTTTTTTTTCTATTCCTCCATTTAACAAGCTTGGACGGATAGCGAGCGAATCGAGCTATCGAGGGAAGGTTGGGCCACCGTAGTCGGGCAGGTGGCACACGCCCTAATTATATTGTGTATGTAAAGAGTTTCACTGTAAAATGTAATAAGCTTCATATTTGTGTGTTTGGAGACCCAGGTGTCGTACTGAATTTGTATTGTAGAAAAATAAACTACTGTCCATTATGCCTAAATGTGTCTTTTCGTGTCTGATCGCTATATGGCACTTCCAACTTGGGACAATTCGCTATAAACAGTTTCAGCCAACCAGCGCCTTCTAAACATGCAGAACGACAGTGTGAACCTTAATTGTTGCGGCGCAGCATCTTCGTTTCAGTCAGTCATTGTCCTGTTAGACTATTTACTGTTAAGTGCTGCTTGAGCTACCGTTTATAGTACAACAGGTGGCCTACGTAGTTCTTAAATCGATATTGAAATGCACACACAAGTCTCCTAAATTATTTATTGAAATGCCTACATTTACAGTGTCCGTTTTAGGAAGTCGTAGTTTTACTTGTTCCCGTTATTAGGAATTATAATTTCTCAGTGTCACATATTATTCGTTACTACTCGCGAGTCCCGTATCATTGAGATTCTGTTTTATATTCTGTATAAGGAAACTTTTTAAAAGTAGCGTTGATTAAACTGACTATAGCAGACTTGTCATCTTCTTAAAATGACTTTATTGATTTGATATTGACAATTAATCATTAGGTCAAACATCAAGGAGGATTTGAGTTTGCATGGACTGCGCTGTTTCTTTTTTTTCGTGACATCGTGTCAGTAGAGAGTGCGTCACGTTAACAATGCATTCTGTCCTAAGTGACAGCGCACACACTTTTTTATATTTCCTAAAGGCCAATGTGTCTCAATTTTCTCATTAGTATATTTTGACAGTGTCTTTTAGTGAGAATGATTATAAACATATTACCTGTGTTCATTTCCCATGTAGATCTGTAACGTTTGGTGAGTATAAATAAAAAGTAACAACACATATAATAGTTATGTTGCATTGTTTATGATTAACAAAATTCATCGTTTATCTGAAATGTTCTACGTATACAGTCGATTTATTCCACTTCTGAAGGTGTACATTGTCGGTATTACTTTATTACATGTTATTACTTTAACATGGCCTTTTTATAACTTCACTTTAACTTAATCCTGATACTCTGTATGTTCAATTCTTCATAATAACTATTCACAGTGGCTCCAAAATCCATACTGACCCCTACTCTCTTCTGTTTTTTTCCGGTGGCCTGCGCCACCACCACCTACTCAAAGCATCATGATGCACCAACATTGATGGACTGAAAGCCAGAAGTCTACGTGACCATCATCATCAGGTCCTTCCATGAAAACCCTAAATACAAAGAGGACTGTTTGACTTATGTTAGGTAGATTGCCCAGAGGGGACTGGGCGGTCTCGTGGTCTGGAACCCCTACAGATTTTATTTTTTTCTCCAGCCTTGGAGTTTTTTTTTGTTTTTTCTGTCCACCCTGGCCATCGGACCTTACTTATTCTATGTTAATTAATGTTGACTTATGTTTATTTTTATTGTGTCTTCTATTTTTCTATTCATTTTGTAAAGCACTTTGAGCTACATTTTTTTGTATGAATATGTGCTATATAAATAAATGTTGATTGATTGATTGATATTCTCCATTGCATTTGCTCCAGAGTGTAACGTGTGCCAGTGTAACCGAGGGATGGCAGACGAGCTCACGTAATGGGTGACAAGGCACATTCTCATCCTGATGTCCAGGCTCTTGTCATAAATATTCCCATCTTGTGCTTTTCTCGTTCCTGCAAGTTTACTATTATTATTGGACATGTAGAGGAAATGTGTTTTATTTTATGTCTATGAAAGGAAGGACGGTAAAGCCTTGAATGAAACTGAGTGTTGATGCTTTGGGTAACAAGACAGGTTAAGGAGCAGAGAACATTGAATGTGACAGAGACTGCGGGGGATTGTGTAACTGGAAGATGGTTTAAGAATACAGAAACGGCAAAAACTTAGTCTTTCAGTAATTCTATTTACATCAATTATTTACTCTGTTGTGCTGCACTTCGGAAGATTACTTATTTACCCCCCCAGCGCAGCCTTTGATAAGATGAATTCACAACTAAAGGAATGTTCATGACAAAGTCAGGTGCTTTTTTGAAAGTTTGGCTCCAGATGTGCTTATCCAGCTGCTCCTTCTTCTCAGTACTTGAGTGATCTTTACGTTCACCTTTGGATGAATTTGCAAAGTTTCTTTACAACTTTTTTGTCTCATTAACGCAGAAATCCTGAGGCTTTCCTAAAATTGCAGAAGACACTGTTGATGGCGCTGATTCTGTTTTAAAGACAGTTGTGATTAGTTATGCAGAACACGCTTTTACTCACATTGCTTTTTGGAAATCAATAATACAAATCAGCAACAGATCTGGGAATCACTGAATAGTAAAAACGTTTAATGAGGAATGTCTTGCGCATATACTGGTGTAATGACCACGTCGGCTTTAGTGAAGCATTTCTTAGCCTCTGTGATATGATCGACATGGGGTAGAATAGATTCTGGATTGTTACAATACGTGCTACCTTACGCAAAATATGCTCATCGATTTGTTACAGATTCTTGGTGGACACAATTCCACACCGAGGAAAAAGGTGCCCCATGTAAATCGTTCATAATGTCTCCAAAATATATTTGTTAACTTTCAAACAAGTACTACTTAACTGTTTTATACAAAATCCTTATTTCAACATATGCGAGCCCCAACTAGGATTTGAACTCGTGTTAGCGTATTTTATCAATATAGCACAGACAACCGCTTTTACGCTTTGAGCCAAAGCACTTCAGCAGACTAGTACTGACCAAATCGACTGCTGACTGCGCGGATATCAATGACGTCATTACGCTAGCGTGCTCAAAATCACGTGACGGGCGCATTTGAAGCAAGCCTCGAAGCGGTGCTTCGATCTCCAGCGCTTCGAAAGCTCGACACAGTGTCGAAACCTGAGTATCGAGCGTCCCATCACTACCTACGACTGATCATTTCGACTACCCGAGCGAAGCCTTGATAAAAGCATGGTTTTGTGCACACTGAAAAGCAAGCAAAATTAGATGCATTACAGAAAGCGCACTTTGTGGCTCTTACTGGGGATCATTGGACTTCCGTGACCGTTAGTAATTCTAAATACATCTAATTACAAAATGTTCAATGATCACACTGTTTTAGCCTAATGTACAAAATAATTTTGGCTAAGGTTACTCAGAGTTTAAAGAGTAAGCTGGTCAAATTACCTTTTATGTTTCTGACTTATTTTTTTAAGAAGAAAAACTGCACTTTATGTTGAAATTTTGGTTATTATTATTTAAAGACAATACTATTCTGAAAATGTACTTAAAGTACTTAAACTACCACTTTATTTTTAAGTCTGCCCAATTTTAACCAGGGATGATATTTTTGTTTCTGTTTTGAATTCAAATGCAGTTTAAAAGCTTTTTTTTCAGAAATTAAAACAGCTTCAGTTTACAATATTCATGTCCATGTCTATTATTTGATTCTGTTGCCCACTAAAACCGTTTTAAATTAAAAAAAAAAAATACATTTGCGATTTGGGGCAAATTTACGTGTGCGATTACATACGATTAATCAAGATTAATTCTTACACAGCCTCTAATTAATTGGATTAATTTTTTTAATCGAGTCCCACCCCTAATATATATATATGTAGATTTGTATATATATGTGTTTTCTACAGTATATATGTAGATATGTATATGTTGTATATACAGTATGTGTATATGTGTGTGTATATATACAGTATGTTTATATATATGTATATGTATATATATGTATGTGTGTATATGTATATATATAACTGTATATATATATGTGTATAGATGTGTGTATATATATATATATTTTGCTATATATATATATATAATATAAATAGATAGATATGACAACAACACTCATATCAATGACAAAACAATTACATTAACAATCATCTTACGTTATTTTTAAAATGTTTGCTTTTCTTTTTCATAACTTCTTTAACACTACTTCTCCGCTGCGAAGCGCGGGTATTCTGCTAGTATACACATATATACATATCTACATATTGTGACGGACAGCCGGGTCCCATGCCCGGCTGGGACGCCTTTGCTGCATACGTCCCGGGGGAGCCACCATGGACAGTGCAATGCCTCCCCCAGGGCGTCTGGGGGCAGCCTCCCTGGCCGTGGGTCCTTCCTCAGTTTCCCCCATGGCTCCATGGGACATGGAGTCCACCCCAGCCCGGTTGGGAGATGAGGTGGCTACTAGGGGGTGCTGCGGAGAGCCTGCCGCCACAATGGCCGACTTACCAGCCCCACCCGGAGGTGCAATTAAGACCAGCTGGTCAGGCACCTGGAGCACTTCTGGGTGGGCTATAAAGGAGGCAACCTCCCTCCATTCAGGGCCAGAATCGGGAGGAAGAGGACGAGGTTGCCTGGGAGGAGTGGTGGTGCCAGGAACGGTTGTTTGTGCTGTATCTTGTGCTTTGGGAACTGTGTTGGGCCTGTGGGGCACGGGGAAGACGTGCCCCACGGCTGAAGAAAAGAAAATAAAGCCTGTGTGTTTTATACACGTGCCTCTGCATGGTCTGTGCCGGGTCGGGCGCTATATAGCGCCTTTTACAACTGGCGTAGTCGGCAGGATCCCGGTCCGTCCATTTGGGCCGGAACCTGCATCAAATTTTGTTGCAAGACCCGGCATAGCGAAGCGCAACAGCGCGAGGCACATGCTCGACTCGGCTGCACGGAGAGCGCCCTCCCGTCTCGGCTACAGACAAGCTCAGCAGGCAGCACAGCACACTGAAGCGTGCTCACGCGGCAGGGGCCGCTAGCCTGCACGTGCGACACTGCACAAGGAAGGCAAAACGCGTACATGTGGCAGGAGACGCAAGCCGGCACGCGCCGCAAAGCGCAAGAGAGCACCCAAGGCCGCCAAAGGAGCGAGGAGCTACTGCAGGCACCAGGAATGGGGAAGAAAAAAGCCGGGCGGACACCGAGGCCAATTGGCGAGCGCCGCCACGCTAGTCCGCCGCACGGGTTGCAGCCGGAGGTAGGTAATGGGCCGCGGGTGTGTCTTTCTGCATGTGGGTCATCCTACCTCCTGGACGCCGAGGGGTGAAGCACCTGATGCGGGCAGGGGGACGTGTGTCCTTGGCGTGACGGCGGCGCCAGCTCGGGAGAGAGCGAGGCAGATCAGTGTTTCCCTTTCGGCCTGATCCAGCGGCTGGGGGAAGAGAGCCCGGATGAGCTTCCCAGCGTGGTGTCCTGGCAAGAAGAGCCGGAGCAGCTTCCAGAGCCAGGTAAAGGGGGGGGGGGGGCGTGTCAATCCCCCGCCGAGGAGGATTGCCAGGCGGGGATGACGGACTCCCTTCCCTCGTGGGGGATCCACAGGGTCTTGTTGGCACGCGGTCGGTGGGGGGAGACAAGGAGAACCCGAATCCACCGCCGGCCGCCACTATTAACATTTCCTGGGCTGTAGGGGAGGTGCAATCCGTTGTCCTCGCCCTACAGTCCCTCTTGCAAGTCTTTCAGGTCCTGCAGGAAGCAAAGGAGGGGCTGGAGAAGAAGCTCGGCAGCCTGTGCGGAGCCCTGGCCGAATGGCTTTGTGACGGCGGGTGGCCAGCTTCCCACCGGCAGGACAGAGCGGTACAGGTAAGTGAAGCCGGTACCGCAGAGAAAAGGGGGCAGGATACATCGGCAGCGATGTTGGTCAGTACTGCCTGTCAGGCGGACCCGCCCACCACACGAGAGGCTGCTGCGATGACTGACAGCAGGGCGGACGAGCGTGCAGGGAGGCAGCAGGGGGAAACCGGCTGCCAAACAACCCCGCCCCAACCGCCAGCGCCGGTCTTGCAGCAGTCCAAAGGGACGCAGGCAGTGCAGGGTCCCTCCTTTTCCCATAAGGGGACTCAGACCCCCAGTACGTCCCAAAGAAAGAGGAGGAACCGGAAAAGGAACCCGAACCGCCTTACAAGACGGCCTGACGGCTTGAAGGAGGGCTGCACTGCAGAGGGGCGGAACCGTCACGGGCCCTCCTCAGAGAGGGCGAAGGGGCAGTGGTTCCCTGCCTGCTTCCGCTCATACCGGGACCGTACTGGAGGGGGTCGGCAATGTTTTAACTGTGGCCGCGGTGGCCATGTCTGGCGGTGTTATCCCGAAGGACGTTGGAGCAACGCCCCCAGACCTGTTCATTATGTTTTCTTAGGGTGCAGCCGTGGAACCAGAGATACCGACTCCCCATCCTGGAGAAGACCGGCCCTCGCGGGGCAGGCCGATGAGCCCCACAAGCCTCATCTGAGGGAGGTGCAGTGTGACGGACAGCCGGGTCCCATGCCCGGCCGAGACGCCTCTGCTGCATACGTCCCGGGGAAGCCACCATGGACAGTGCAATGCTTCCCCTGGGGCACCTGGGGGCAGCCTCCCTGGCCGTGGGTCCTTCCTCAGTCTCCTCCGTGGCTCCATGGGACATGGAGTCCACCACAGCCCGGTTGGGAGATGGGGTGGCCGCTAGGGGGTGCTGCGGAGAGCCAGCCGCCACAATGGCCGACTTACTAGCCCCACCCGGAGGTGCAATTAAGACCAGCTGGTCAGGCACCTGGAGCACTTCTGGGTGGGCTATAAAGCAGGCTGGGAGGAGTGGTGGTGCCAGGAATGGTTGTTTGTGCTGTATCCTGTGGTTTGGGAACTGTGTTGGGCCTGTGGGACACGGGGAAGACGAAAAGAAAATAAAGCCTGTGTGTTTTATACACGTGCCTCTGCATGGTCTGTGCCGGGTCGGGCGCTATATAGCGCCTTTTACAATATATATATATACACATACATACATACATACATACATATATATATATATACATATCTACATATATATATACTGTATATAGCAAAATCCCCCCGCTTTGCAGCGACGAAGTATCGCTTTCAAGTTTTTATTAAGAAGAAAAGAAAACCTTTTTAAACTGAGGAAAATATACCAATAACTATTTGTTAAGGATCTCTTTGTATACCACGTTGTCAGTTCAGCACTCCGGTTATAATATGACCAAGCTGTGCGAGCTCACTCTTGAGAATGCAACGTATAGTTGTCCAGGAGAAAAGCAATCTTGCCTCAAATCAATGGCAACCTTTGGTAGGGTCTGTCCCTGAGACTTATTACTTGTCTTCGCGAAGCAGAGCCTTACTGAATATTGGAGGCATTTGAATTGAAATGGGAGATCAGAGGGTATAACGGGGATGCGAGGAATAATTTGAGTGTGGAGAAACTCTAGAGACAGCATGTGTATTAACTTGTGGATTTTTCTGTGAGTATTTGGTGGCAGCGTGATGAAGTTGCTTCCGCAAGACCACGTTAGCGGTGGAGCTCAGCTTGGAGCATATTCTTTTCCTACCTTGTCAATTGTGTAATGCATTTTTTGAACAGGTTTGATGCATGGAAGTGATCACTCGTACGGCGTTCAGTCAGTTCACGTGAGCTGCTCTCTTGTGTGATGTTGCGATGTCCACGGCTTTATTTAATGTTAGCTAAGACCCAGCACTTAAAAGTTTCTCGCTACAGCAATTTTAACTCCGTTACAAAGTGATCCAAAGTCTTGTTTATACCTCGTGTCTTCTCATTAAACTTGTATCTCGCGAATAAAGTATTCGTCGAAGGCATGACAAACGGCAGCGGGTCTATAAACTTAATTTAAACTTACGGTTTACACCGTGGTTTGTTTCCGCAGTAGCTGCACTTATGAATATGCTTGTATGCGTTTTTTCTTCAGCGCTCTTTGGATCTCTTCCTTGTTTTCTACGTACTGTGTTCACAGTCAGTTGACGTGATTACGTGGGAGGCGTGATGATGCGACTAGCAACTCCACCTCCCACGGCCATTGAGCTGCAGTCTATTACAGTATATGAATAAAAATAGGTTCCAGTTCTGACCATTACGTGAAGAATTTCGAAATGAAACCTGCCCAACTTTTGTAAGTAAGCTGCAAGGAATGAGCCTGCCAACTTTCAGCCTTCTACCTACACGGGAATTTGGAGAATTAGTGATGAGTGTGTCAGTGAGGACAACAAAGACCATTGGAAAGTTCAATATGGAGGCCGACAGTAGCGTCATACCACCAAAATAAGTCAGTACATCGGTTTCGGTTAGCACAGGGAAGCTGCCTAACAAATTTTGTGAAGATGGGGCCATAAATAAGAAAGTTTAACATGGCGGACGTTGTCAACCATTATGAACGTTACGCGTAGAATTTCGAAATTAAACCTGCCCAACTTTTGTAAGTAAGCTGCAAGGAATGAGCCTGCCAAATTTCAGCCTTCTACCTACACGGGAAGCTGGAGAATTAGTGATGAGTGAGTGAGTGAGTGAGTCACTCAGTCAGTGAGGGCATTGCCTTTTATTAGTATAGATACCAACCCTCATCTATTCTGTTTCTCTTCTCAGTACTCAAATGTGGCACTTGGTGCCACGGCCCACTTGCCAAATTGTTTTGCCTGCCTATGGTAAAATCATCCCTGATGGAGGATCACAGGAATCATGGAAAAGAGAGGTCCTTTCATTGGATTGGCTGGCCCAGCACTGTTTCAGTGGTGGAATGGCCAAATGGAAGAGGCAGCTTGATGGAGGAGGTATCCAGGACTCTAAACAAATCCAAATCGTATTATGTGATATCATCTACTGTTAAAATCTGCTCTGTACTTGTAAAATTTTTTTTTATACTGTATTGAAGATTTGTTCTGTCCTGTGTATTGTATTGTATTGACCCCTTCCTTTTGATACCCACTGCTTACCCAACCTACCTGGAAAGGGTTCTCTTTTTGAACTGCCTTTCCCAAGGTTTTTTCCATTTTTTTCCCTACAAGGGTTTTTTTTTTTCTTTGGGAGTTTTTTCTTGTCTTCTTTGACAGTCAAGGCTGGGGGGCTGTCAAAAGGCAGGGCCTGTTAAAGCCCATTGTGGCACTTCTTGTGTGATTTTGGGCTATACAAAAATAAATTGTATTGTATTGTATTGTATTATACTGGTACAAAATGGCTGCTGTCACATCATCCAGGCAGATGGTGCCCATTGATGGCGGTTGAAGTGGCTCACCACTCACTATGTAAAGCACTTTGAGCAGTGACAAATCACTGTAGAAATGTAAAAATGATTATTACTATTAAGCAATTGAAGTGACTCAAACAATTCACTCTTTTGTTTTTTAATTTGAATTTATTTTAGGCCTAATGTATAACTTAAATTAATTCATGGTGGTCCCAAGCCAGGATAAATGGGAGGGTTATATCAGGAAGGGCATCCGGTATAAAATTTTGCCAGATCAACATGTGGACAACAAAACAGATTTCCATACCATATCAGTCGAGTCCTGGGTTAATAACGATCACCACTAGTACTGTTAGGCATCAGGGTGCTTGTGGAAATTGGGCTAATGTTGGCCAAAGAAGAGGGGGGTGGGGGCTGGGGGGCATGTCCAGAGGAAAGAGGAGAGGAGGAAAGTAAAGAGAGTGGAACTAAAGGTAGGAACTTTGAATGCTGGCATTATGACTGGGAAGGGGAGAGAGTTAGCAGATATGATGGAGAGAAGGAAGGCTGATATATTGTGTGTTCAGGAAACTAAATGGAAGGGGAATAAGGCCAGGTGGATTGGAGGTGGATTCAAATTGTTCTATCATGGTGTGGATGGGAGGAGAAATGGGGTAGGATTTATTCTGAAGGAACAGTATGTCAAGAGTGTTTTGGAGGTGAAAAGAGTGCCAGGCAGATTAATGATTATGAAGCTAGAAATTGGAGGTGTGATGGTGAATGCTTTTAGTGCATATGCACCGCAAGTTGGGTGTGCAATAGGTGAGAAAGAAGATTTTTGGAGTGATTTGGATGAAGTGAATGTCAGATGAATGAAGAAGGTCAGATGATAGTGGATTTTGCAAAGAGTATGGGCATGGCTGTGGTGAATACGTATTTTAAGAAGAGGAAGGAAAATAGGGTGATATACAAGAATGGAGGAAGATACACACAGGTAGATTATATCCTATTCAGAAGAGTCAATCCTAAGGAGGTTAAAGACTACAAAGTGGTAGCAGGGGAAAGTGTAGTTAGGCAGATTTGGATGAAGTGATGAACAGTGTACGCAAGGGACAGAAAGTGATGATTGGAGTGGATTTCAATGGGCATGTTGGTGAAGAGGATAGCAAATTTTGCCAAAAGGATGGACATGGCTGTGGTGAAAACGTATTTTAAGAAGAGGGAGGAACATAGGGTTATGTACAAGAGTGGAGGAAGTTGCACACAGGTAGATTACATCCTATGCAGAAGAGCTGATATGAAGTAGCTAAGCAGCATCAAGAAGATGAAGAGAGTGAGTGCAAAGCCAAGGATCAAATGGTGGAAGTTGAAAAAGGAAAACTGCAAGGTTGAGTTTAGGGAGGAGGTGAGACAGGCACTGGGTGGCAGTGAAGAGTTACAAGACAGCTGGGAAACTACAGCAGATGTAGTAAGGGTGTCAGAAAGAAGGGTGCTTGGTGTGACATCTGGAAACAGGAAGGAGGAAAAGGAAACCTGTTGGTAGAATGAAAAAATACAGGAGAGTATACAGAGGAAGAGGATGGCAAAGAAGAAATGGGATAGTCAGAGAGATGCAGAAAGTAGACAAGAGTACAAGGAGATAAGGCACAAAGTGAAGAGAGAGGTGGCGAAGGCTAAAGAGAAGGCGTATGATGAATTGTATGAGAGGTTGGACCCTAAGGAGCGATTAAATGACCTGTACTGATTGGCTAGACAGAGGGATCAAGCTGGAAAAGATGTGCAGCAGGTCAGGGTGATAAAGGATAAAGATGGAAATGTACTCACAAACAAGGAGAGTGTGTTGAGCAGATGGAAAGAGTACTTTGAGAGGCAAGAGAAAGAAGAGGTTGGATGATGTGGAGATAGTGAATCAGGAAGTGCAATGGTTTAGCAAGGAGGAAGTAAGGACAGCTATGAAGAGGATGAAGAATGGAAAAGCCGTTTGTCCAGATGATATAACTTTGGAATTAGAATTTTAGGATTTGAAATGAGTACATTAGGTGGTCAGCAAAGGTTGGACGGTTGGGAGACAAAGTCAGAGAGCCGAGATTGCGTTGGGTTGGACATGTACAGAGGAGAGATACTGAGTATATTGGGAGAAAGATGCTAAGGATAGAGCTGCCAGGCAAGAGAAAAAGAGCAAGGCCTAAGAGAAGGTTTATGGATGTGGTGAGAGAGGACATGCAGGTGATGGGTGTAACAGAACAAGATGCAGTGGACAGAAAGATATGAAAGAAGATGATCTGCTGTGGCAACCCCTAACGGGAGCAGCTGAAAGAAGAAGAAGATTGAATACCCTAGAAAACAAATATATAAATGTTTGTAAAATATAGTAACTAATCTGTTATTTAGGTGTATTTGTTAAAAGCAATCTTGGTTAAAAAATATTAACAGTAATCAGCCACAAACTTTTTGTATAAATCTGAGAAAGTATTCCTTTAACCAAGAAATACACATAAGTGAATAAGTTTCCTAGTGCTGCATACCTGGGTACCTTCAAAATTCAACTTCAAATCATTTTAGGCATATTAAGCAAGTCATAATCAATGAGCTATGTTAGGCTGAATGAATTTGGGAAAACATTTCTTATAATCTTAATTATAAAATAACACAAAAACACCTCAGTATAGAAAGATTTCAATGACTACATTTAAATGTCCAGTAATATTCATGCTATGTTCCATTCATTCATTCATTCATTCATTCATTCATTCATTCAGTCGTTCATTCATTTTTAACTGTACATAATCCAACAAATATGTAATATTTTCTTTTATATTTTTTCTTGTGTAGTTAGCAGGAGCTGAAATTGCAGCTGTGGACATTTCAGATCAGAAAACATTGCTAGAGGATCAAATTAATATTTTCAAAAAGAAAAATCCACCAGTTATTTCTTGCTAACTTCATGCTAACTTCTCTTGGTAAATAAACATACCAAGAGAATGGTATGTTTAGAACCTCAATATAATGATGTTCTTTAGAACCTCAATATAATGAGTTTATTAATGTTCACATATATTTTTATTAATGGAGTCACGAATCCCAATCTTTTGTTAACTCTGCAGACCAGTGGGTGGAAACTATAGAGGTATTCAAAAGTGATAACAGAATGTATTTCTTCTTTTTTTTTGAAATTGTATTAATTTTATTGTAATCATTCCTACAAATCAATCAATTTTTACAAAATGTAGGACTGAGAACAAGTCAACCCCCACCCCTGAGAGAGAGAGCATGGCCAACAGAATAAAACTTAAGGCTTATAAACCTACCTAAATTGATGAGTTTTATAAGCCAATAGAGATGAATGGAGAAGAAAAAGAAAAGCAGAAATAATTGCTTCCTGTGTGCTTTAAGAGCTTATTCCAAAATATTACTGATTAGATCCTGCCATGTTTTGAAAAAAGTCTGTACAGATCCTCTAACTGAGTATTTGATTTTTTCCAATTTCAAATAGTATAAAACATCGGTTTCCCACTGACTTAAAAGAGGAGAGTTAGGATTCTTCCAGTTTAGCAAAATAAGTCTGCGTGCCAAAAGTGTAGTGAATGCAATCACAGTTTGTTTGTCCTTCTCCACTTTAAACCCATCTGGAAGAACCCCAAACACAGCTGTTAATGGGTTAGGAGGGATTGTGAGACCAAGGCTGTCTGAAAGGTAATTAAAAGTTTTAGTCCAGAATGATGTTAATTTGGTGCAGGACCAAAACATGTGACCCAGTGAGGCTGGGACTTGATTGCAGCGTTCGCAGGTTGGATCTTGCCCTGGAAACATTTTGGAGAGAAAGATGTGCTCGATATATAATTTTGAGTTGAATAATTGTATGCTTTATGCATATGAAGCTGGAGTGAATTCTCTGCATTGCTATTTTCCACTCCTTTTCTGATATATTGATTGAGAGATCTTTTTCCCAGTATCCTTTTGGATCTTTGAAAGGGAGAGACTGTAAAATAATTTTATATACAGTAATCCCTCGCTATATCGCACTTCGACTTTCGCTTCGAGTTCACTCTATCACGGATTTTATATGTAAGCCTAACTAAATATATAATGCAGATTTTTCGCTGCTTCGCTGGTTCTGCGGACAATGTTTCTTTTAACTTCCTGTACATGCTTCCTCAGTTGGTTTGCCCAGTTGATTTCATACAAGGGACGCTATTGGCGAATGACTGAGAAGTTAACCAATCAGGTCACGCAGTTAAGTTCTCCTGACTGAGAAGCTAACCAATCAGAGCACGCAGTTAAGTTCCTGTGTGCTGAATGCAGTATTAACCAGGAAGTCTCGTCTCGCTCATTCAGCATCAACGTGTTTCGCTGTGTAAAGAGTTAACTTTTATGCTCTTTTGTGTTTATCTTTGTGCATAGTCAAGCCCTTCATTAAGGCTCCAAAACGATCTGCTCCTGCTACTGCTTCAGGGGTCGTGCCAAAGCTCCAACGGAAGATGTTAACGATTGCCGAAAAGGTAAACGTTTTGGATTTGTTGAAGGAAGGGAAAAGCTACACCGCTGTAGGACACTATTACAGCATCAATGAGGCTACGATTATTTTCATTTAAAAAGTAGGAAAGGAATATAAGATCTACGGCCGCAGTGTCCTTTTAACCTGGGTGCAAAACGAGTTGTAAGTGGATGTAATAAGGCAATAGTCTGGATGGAATCTGCTTTAGGGATTTGGTTTGAAGACTGCCAGAAGAAGAACAACGGCAGTGCTACACAATCCCCTGAAGTGGCTCTTTCAGAAGGGCTGTAACTCTCTCCTTTGTTGTGTAGTAAAATTAAACTCATTGTTATTGGACAAGTCATCGTGTCATTGTTGGTGACTAACCATAATTAATTTTCTACTTACAGTACTTAGTACATGTACGTACGTTTAGTGTCACTGTACACACATTTACTGTATACTATTTTTCTTGCATTGTACGTATTTATTGCTGGTGGCCTGTCTATCGTAATGGCTGTAACATATGTGATATCGGAGACACTCGGTATCTTTAAAATAATATTTAGGTTTTACTGTATATAAACAGTGTGTTTATATACGTAATTTCAATGAATCTTACCTAATATCTAGGAGAATACAAAGGGATTATGCTGTATAACTGTGCAGGAAATATTTATAAACAGTGTGGGAGAGTTTATAAGGGCTTAAAATATATAAAAATAACTATACAAACATATGGTTTCTACTTCGCGGATTTTCACCTATTGCGGGGGGGTCTGGAACGCAACCCCCGCGATCGAGGAGGGATTACTGTATTGCAGAGGTGGTGTCAGAGTCCTTGAAACTGAGGAATAACTTTTCCAGCATGGACGAGGGTGCAAGAGGAGGAAAATCGGGCAGGTTCTGTTTAACAAAGTTCCTCATTTGAAGATAGTGAAAGAAATGTGTAGCTGGAATGTTAAATTTGGAATGTAATTGTTCATAGGATGCAAAGATGTTGTCTATATAAAGATCTCTAAGCAAGTTAATCCCAAATTTTTTCCAGATATTAAAAACTGCATATGTTTGCGAAGGTTGAAAAGCATGTCAAATGCTTTTTCTGCATTCAATGATAATAATATTTCTGGGGTGTTTGACTTAGTTGGTGAGTATATTACATTAAACAGGCGTCGAAGATTGGAAGATAAGTGTTGACCCTTGATAAATCCAGTTTGATCTTGTGATATTACTGAAGGGAGCACTTTCTCCATCTTTCTAGCTATGATTTTTGAGAGTATCTTAATGTCATTATTCAAAAGTGAAATTGGTCTGTATGATGCACATTGTAATAAGTCCTTATTTTGTTTATGAAAAACGGTGATTAATGCATGGCAAAAAGTTTGAGGAAGAGTTTGATTGTCTCTGGCTTCTGTAAATGTTGCTAATAGGAGGGCAGCTAGCTGAGTGGAGAATTTCTTATAAAATTCTGCAGGGTAGCCATCAGGGCCTGCTGCTTTCCTGCTTTGAAGTGACTTTATAGCATCTAGTAATTCTGTTAACGCCAGAGGTTTATCCAGTTCCTCCACACTAAGAGTATCTATTTGTGGTATCTGTAATGTATCCAGAAATGCATTAGATCGTGTGCTGTCTTCTTTAAACTAGAATATAGAATTTAAGGATTTATAGTAGTCTCTAAATGTGTGCATTATATTTTTGTGGTCGATGATTTTGTCTCCGTACGTGTTGGTGATTACTGGGATTGCATTGTGGACTTGTTGAGCTAAAAGCTTATTAGCTTTCTAGTAATTGTTCATAGTAATGATGTCTGGATTTATAACTTAGTTGTTCAATTTCTTTAGTTGTCAAGAGATTTAGTGTCGAATGTAGAGCCTGGCTTGGAAGCCTGGCATGTTCTTCATCTATTCTAGTAATTTAGCTTTTTAGCTCTGCTACTTTCTTGGTTTCTAATTTATTTCTGTGGGAAAGATATGAGATAATCTGTCCTCTTAAGAAGGCCTTAAGAGTTTCCCAGAGTATTCCTGCAGAAATCTCTGAGGATGTATTTGTCCCTAGAAAGAAACTGATTTGTTTGGATATAAATTCTGTATAATTCTCATCTGCTAATAGAAGCGGGTTGAGACGCCATTTGCGAGGTGAGTGTGTGGGGCATAGTGACTTTAGCTCCAAGATCAGAGGTGCATGGTCAGAAATAACAATAGCATCATATTTGCAAGATTTAATCATAGGCAAGAAATTATTATCTATAAAGAAATAATCAATTCTTGAGTAGCAATGATGTACTGGTGAGTAGAAAGAATATGTTCTTGAGTTTGGGTTTAAAAACCTCCAGGGGTCTGATAAGTTGTGATCAGTTATAAACTTTGTAATTATCTTTGCAGTGTTAGATGTCATCCCCCCTGTGATAGAAGTCCTATCTAAGAGTGGATTTAAAACACAATTAAAGTCCCCAGCCATTATAATTTTATGAGTGTTCACATTGGGAATGGATGCAAATAAATTTTGTATAAATTCCTTATCATCGACATTAGGTGCATAAGTATTTATCAAAATCATTTTACAGTTAGATAAGTTGCCCATGACCATCACATATCCTCCTTCAGGATCCAATACTACATCTGATGCTACAAATGAGACTGTTCTATGTATGAGAATTCCCACACCTCTAGTTTTCTTTGTAAAGCTAGAATGGAACATTTGGCCAGTCCAGTCCTTTTGCAGCCGGAACTGATCCTTGCTTAGTAAGTGGGTCTCCTGTAAAAATACTATTTTAGCGTTTAAACCTGTTAGGTGAGTGAATACTTTCTTTTTTTTTAATTAGTGATTCAGGCCTTTAACATTCCAGCTCACAAAGTTAACTGTCCCATCATGGAGACATTGATTCTGAATTTTTGATGTCATTTTATAGTCTTAACTGGAAGTGAGACAGCTTTAACTATAATTTTCTATTTCCCCAAGAGTTATTGCCATGCAGCCTATTGTTACGTTGGTAGTTATAATTATAAAGATTAAAAGGATAGATTAGATATGGATATAGCCTGTTCTCTTTCTCTCCTACCTTAACTCCCCACCCTCCCATTTTGCCTCCCCATATGAGGCTGGACCTCACTTCACGCAGTCCCGGTCCTCTGACATACTCAGAGACAGAGCACGTCCAAAGCAAAACGAAGCACCATGCAGCGGTGTTTTAGGATTAAAAATAGAGATATCTATTGCCAATATAGTCTAAATACTATATGCCTAAAATATAATCATTAAGCAATTATTAACTTAAAATATATATAATCTTCAGCAATCTTAATGTATTAAGATAATAAACCCGGGGAATGGTGTTAGAAAGTGGTCCAGAATAAGCATAGTAAGTCTTAATGCAATAATAACAATAACAATAAACCAAGGGTATGATGTTAAACAGTCTCCTTTAGGGTAGAGAAAAAATAAATAAATAAGATTAAAAAAAAAAAAATGCACAAACATCTATAACTGTAATTAAAACATAAACAGATAGCGTCCGAGTAATAAAGAGGATATATAATTCTAAAAACCTGTATCTTAACAAATAGTTCAGACAGTAGGTTATTTATCGTTGCCATGTCATGACAGGCTCCGACTCACTATTGTGTTTCAGAATAGTGTCGGGATCAGCTTTCTTAATTCCTTTTCTGCATTTTCCTTGCTGGCGAAGACATAAAATTGACCTTGCAATTACACTTTCAGTTTGGCAGGATACAAGAGGATGTATTTGATATTGGCTTGCCGTAATATCCGTGCCATAAGGCTGCACGTTTAGTAGCCGTTGTTGGGGAGAAATCAAGGAAGAGTGGTTATTTTCATATGTAATCTCTTGCTTGTGTCTGAGGAGTGGCATCATCTCTATCTTAAATAATAATCTCTCAAAAATACACGTGTAATGCCACGAAAAGTGCATGCAGACACTTCAGTTCGCAAGCATTGGTACGAGAATGCAGTCACAAGTATAGTGTGTCTTTATGTGAAAACAGCTGTCAGATGGGGGTGGGGGTAGGGTAGGATTGTGAACGTGACTGATAGAATGAAAATGAATAAAAAAAAGAAAACAAAGCTAACCCGTACAAGTATCCTACATTTACACCGGCTGTTACAGACTGAAATCAAATGTATATTTTTATTCTAAGATTAGTAAGAATTCAAGCATCTCACGTCTCAAAATGGACTCGTTGGGGTTTGAACCCGTGAAGTTTTGATTACCAGTCAGCAGTTGATACCGTTGCACAAACGAAGCAGTCGTAGTAAATGTGTGTCAATGTCGCACCCTAATGCGTGTTGTTTTTCTGCATTTATATTTTTGAATAAAAGTGCACTTATTCTGTTATATTTGTACCTTTTGTGAAAGTGTTTCTTTGATATTTTGACTTCAGGATTCACAAATTATAAACTACATGTCTACATTTTGTCTATTATTATTAAAACATGAAAAACGGTTCTTTTTTTAACTATGTGTTTATATAGATCGTTGTAGACATGGAGCACACATGAAATGAATGTGTTCCAAATAACGATATAGTATTTATAAAAGGTGTGATTTTGCTTGACTTCTTACTCTATACAACTCCAAGCAACTGACACGCAGGTAAACACACTTGAGCTGAGAAAACTGTGCACTGGTGAGAGATGTGATAGCAGACTGCCTGCTGTTTGCTGCTTATCAACACATTTAAAGGACAAAAGACGCTGACAGAGAGGCGAGAAGCGATTTAAGGTGGCACGGATCTATGAGTTTTTTCCTAGGCTCTGGTAATTCTAGTGTTAATTTTACATGATATATTGTAATTTTAGTTTTTCACCATATTCTATTTTGTGATTCTTTTTTAAACTGTTCTTTTTAGTTATTTAGTTTTAGGGTTTCAGTATTTAATTTTCTTTTTTTTTAGTTTAGCTTTACACACCAAAAATTTAACTTAGCAAAAATAATCTGAGCTGACAGATTCTATACAAACACTGTTTTGCAAATTTAAAAAGTTTCCTTTGTAGCTGTATGTATCATTCATACTGGTCAACTTAATGCATACATTCATCCATTTTAAACCAACTTATGTGACTGTCCAAAACAATATATATCCTTTGATAGAGTTCTTAGGTTAATTGGGTCATTATTGTCGCATGTACAGAGTACAGTGAAATTCTTACATGCTGATCTACATGTAACTGATCACTGCTCTACAGTGCCATGATTTCCTCAAAATTTCTGTCCTCCTGACCTTGAAACTTCTGTTTTCATCATCTGATATAATAACTTTACCATGAAGTTAGAATTACTACAGATTCAACTTTTATGGTAGTCCTGCACCTTTAACTGATAAGTAAGGAACCATAAATCCAAGTCATAAACTGAATTACAGATGAATTAAAAATGACTTCCCAACTCTATAAAAACAGGATATTCATTTTATACCTTGAAAAAAAAACATGTTTTCTCCATGCTATTGATACAGACTTTGTCTCTAGAATGAAGCAGTGGCAAACCACAGGATCACAGTAAGGGGTGTAAGGCAAGATTCAATGCTCGATGAGGAGTTATTTCATCACTGTACATACACAGACACACCTCCTGGTAATTTGTCAAATTTACATTCACTAATTAACCTAATATGCACTTTCTTGGGTTGTGGAGGAGGACACAGAGGAAACTCCAAACAAACCCAGAAATTATTGTCTGGTATTATAACTGTAATGTGTGTGATACACACTACAGAGACCATCATCAGGACTTTTTTCCCTTTCATCATGGACATGTTTACAAAGCACTTCACCTATAAGGCCTCCAGCTTTGTGAATGATCCCTCCCACCCATCCTACAATCTGTTTTCCCTGCTTCCATTAGGCAGAAGGTGTTGAAGTCTATAGACCAGCACTGCCAGACTGATCAGTATCATCTCCCCACAGGCAGTCAGGCTCCTGAACACAATGTTACCCCTAGTCCCTTATTATTGTCTCATATATAATGACTGTTCTTTTCTGATTTCCTTTGCCTTCCTTGTCCATTGTACATCTCATGTCATCACGGATTGCTGTTGGTCAATATGATTTCGATTTGTACAGGTGTGATTCCTTGTTCTACATTCCTTTATGTAAAATTACCGACCCCTCTGTACTGTTATATTGTCTAAATATTGCAATGGGGCCCTGGGAAATGAAGTTTCATACCACTGTATAATGTACCAAGGTATGTGTAGAGATGATATGACAAAAAGTGCCCTGGACTCAGCTCGAAGAGCATCCAAACTGCACACAGATGGTCAGATTTAGACTTGATTAATTTCCTATTCACATTTCTTGCCGAAAATTGTACTGTACTCTATACATTTGACAGTATTGATCCTATGAACCAGTGACTTTAAAAGAAAAAAATGCACACACACATACAGAATTTTTCTTGTAGCTCTCTACACCATCTTCTGGATAGAAAAGATATTACAAGACAAGCTGAGTGAAGGGAAAAGTGATTTGATAGCTGCCTTCAGCAAATTTTCAAGTTACAGATGCTAAACATTCCAGTGTTCGTGTTTGAACATAAAGTAAATTAGAAATTCTTCTGCATATGTTTTTAATAACAGACAACAAAAAATAAAGATATCTACTGACATTTGCAACAGAATGCTACCTCAAAGCCTAAAGTGAAATTCTTCTTTATTTTGGGTGACTTATTCTAAAATTTGCATTCAGATATAGTGCCTCACAGACAGGCAGGTTCATATATTTGAATAATGACCCAGAATGAGTGTATAAGGGATTTTGTGAATGTGTGTAGGGTAGGGTCTGGTTCTGTGTGACCCTGAACTAGAATAAGTATGATCAGAGAAAAGATAGATCCAGTTACTGATCCTTACTTATGCAGGTCTGCACCTTTGTGAGTTGTAATGTTACGTCACAGTGGCCAGAGCATTCAACCATCCAATGAGGTGACCAGTTCAATACCCAACTCTAACTCAGTATGTGACTGAGCAAGTCACGTGACCTGCCTGTAGTTCAGCTGTAAGTTGTAAGAGTCCCAGGCAACTGAACATAAGAAGGGTGCTCCATAAATAATATTGTATTATGTGCATTGTGCATGTTCATTTTACGTTGACAGCAGGACCGGTAACACAACTTGAACAACTTTCAAACCATCATTGCAAAATTAAATAATACAGTAATCCCTCCTCCATCGCAGGGGTTGCGTTCCAGAACCCCCCGCGATAGATGAAAATCTGCGAAGTAGAAACCATATGTTTATATAGTTATTTGTATATATTTTAAGCCCTTATAAACTCTCCCACACTGTTAACATTATTAGAGCCCTCTAGACATGAAGTAACACCCTTTAGTCAAAAGTTTAAACTGTGCTCCATGACAAGACAGAGATGACAGTTCTTTCTCACAAATAAAAGAATGCAAACATATCTTCTCTTCAGGAGCAGAGAATTTCAGAGAGAGAGAGAGAGCGCTTGCAAAGAAAAGCAAACAATCAAAAAATCAATACGTGTGCTTTTAAGTTTGCCGCAGCATTTTTTAGAGGAGCATCAGTATCTTCTAAGCAAACAGCCTCTGTGCAAACAGTCCCTCTGCTCACATCTCCTCCGTCAGGCGCAGAGAACGTCAGAAAGAGAGAGTGAGAGGGAGCGAGATTAAAGCAAACAATCAAAAAATCAATAAGTATGCTTTTGGAAGCACCGCGATAAAGCGGCATTTCTTAGAGGTGCCTCCGTATCCACTAGGCAAACAGCATCTATGCAAACAGCACCTCTGCTCACACCCCCTCCGTCAGGCGCAGAGAATGTCATAGAGGGTGAGAGAGAGAGGCAGAGACAAGCAAACAATCAAGCGTCACGCAGGAAGCATATCTTATAGCATCGAGGAGTTTTAGTTAATATGTAATACGTGCTCTGATTGGGTAGCTTCTAAGCCATCCGCCAATAGCGTCCCTTGTATGAAATCAACTGGGCAAACAAATTGAGGGAGCGTGTAGCATAAATTAAAAGACCCATTGTCCGCAGAAATCCGCGAACCAGTAAAAAATCTGTGATATATATTTAGATATGCTTACATTTAAAATCCGCGATAGAGTGAAGCCGCGAAAGTCGAAGCGCGATATAGCGAGGGATTACTGTACATTAATGTATTTCTGGTTTTTAATCTTTCTTTAAAATAAAGGGTGTTAACGGACAATCACATAATGCTATACTTAGCACACATTTGTCATCATATTTTGCAAGACCTCATTCTGTTTTCAAGAACAAATTGCAAATTAAAAAATAAAAACTTGAATTATAATGCGTTCAGCTAATTTACTACAATATGTAGGTGTCTCTATTGTTTGCTTATTAAAAGAAAGAGATTTATGCATGTTGTTGTTGTCCTTTTCTGCAGGCAATATAAGATTGTCTTATGCACAGAATTAAGGCAGCTCAGATGAAAGTCGAAATTCTCTTAAAATCAAATATCATTTCTTTGGTCTTTTTTACATTCAGAGTGAGAGAGGTTTTATTGCACCAGTTTACCATCCAGTCCACTTGATTTAGATAGTGGCTTTCATCCTCCCCAGATATACATCCTATGAGCATGGTGTCATCTGCATACTTGACAAAGGAGCAGCGGTCATTTTTCTGTCTCAAGTCACTTGTGTACAGAGTAAACAGTAATGGTGATAAGACACACCCCTGCAGACTTCCTGTGTTTGAATAAATGACTATTGAAAAAGTGTCCTGAACTTTAACTGTCTGTGAACAGTTTAAAAGTAAGTTCTGAATCCATAATGTAATAGATGGGTTTACATTCATACTGTTCAATTTCCCAATCAGTATATGAGGCTGTATAGTATTGAACGCTGAAGAAAAATCCAAAAATAGTGCTCTGACATATGAACCAGGTTGATCAAGAAAGGTGTAGATTTAATGTAAGATAACAAGCAGAGCATCTCCACACTTATGTTTGCACAATAAACAAACTGCTTGTTGTCTTGAAAAGACTTTGTCTCTGTCATTAAAATGTTTTTTCACCAAATGTTCAAAGCATTTCATTGGAATAGATGCAAGTGCCACTGGTCTGTAGTCATTTAAACAGCTTAGCCTATAAACCTTCGATACAGGAGTAATGATTGATTGTTTACACAGATTAGGTACAATACCACAGGTCAGAGACCAGTTAAAAAGCAAATGAAAGACTGTAGAGAGCTGTTTAGAGCAAGACTTTAAGAGCCGACATGATATGCCGCCTGGTCCCACTGCACTGTTTGTTTTGGCCTGCCGCAAGCCTTTCTCCACTTCAGTTAAACTGAACCCCATCACAGCAGAATTCCTGGTATTTTTATAAAGCATCTCCTTTATTTCTGTATTTTGGGTGCTGAAATCACTTGTTTCAAATCTGGCAAAATAGTTATTCAGTTCATCTGCTAAAAGCTTGTGGTCTTTGTCAGCTGGAAAATTCACATTCTTTTTACAGCCCAGTCCTGTAATTGTTTTTAGTCCCTTCCAGACCTGCTTTGGATTGTTATCATTAAACCACCTCTTAAATTTTTCCCCATAGATCTTTTTATTTTGTTTAATTAACCTGTTAATCCTTTGCTGTAAAATTCGCTTATTTTCTATCTTATTTTCTTGATGTGCATGTTGCTTTTCCAATAGGAATGCTTTAACCTCTTTAGTGATCCATGGCTTACTGTTTGGGTACAACTTGACAGTTTTTTCCTTAATCATCATAGACTCACAGAATTTCATATATTCGCTGACAGTGTAAGTGGCCTCATTCAGTGACTGTGAGGATGTCAGCACGTCCCAGTTTGTACTGGAGAAGCATTCCTGCAGTTCCTCTACACTGTCCTTGCACCAGTTTAGTGTTATTCGTATGGCTGTTTTTTCTTGTTTCAGTTTCTGTTTGTACTTCGGAAGTAGGTGAAAAACTACGTGGTCAGACGCACCCAGGACTGCTCTGTGATGCGATATGTAGGGATCAGGGACGTTTCCATACCACTTGTCCAGAGTTTTGTCCCCTCTAGTGTTTATATTCACATACTGATGGTAATTTGGTATTACTGACTCCAGATTGCATAAATTAAAATCACCCATCACAAGTTTGAATGAACCAGGTGATTTGGTTTCTAGTTTATGAGCAGTTTCAAGAATCGATTCAGCTGCAACTCCCACATCAGCATGTAATGTATGGAATGTAAATGACTGTCACAAATAATTGATTAAACTCCTGTGGTAGATAGTATGGGCGAAGTCCGACGGTGAGTAGTTCAATATTTGGTGTGCAGATGCTCTCTTTTTTCAGTAATATTCCTGCACCACTTTTTGTTAATGTAAAGGCAGACCCCGCCACCTGTCTGCTTACCAGAAGCTGGATTTCTGTCTTGCCGTACACAAACAACTCCATCTACTTCAACTGCTGTATCCGAGGCAGGCAAGTGGTGATAATTATCAAAAAAACTAATCAGTGGTTTTTATTTGTTTTTTTTTTTTTCTGACTTCAACAAGCTGAAAACAATGTAGTCAGGACAAGCAACAAACACTCAACTCTAAAACCCAACCAACACACGAGTTAAAACACACTCTTTCTCTTTTCAAAAGTCACTCCTCCAAAGCACCCCAGAGGCTGTTTTATTAAGAGTGGCAGTTGTGTCTTTCCCCATCCCTCTTTTTTTTTTCTTTTAATTATTTATTACACACTGCCTAGTGGCAATTTCTTTCCCAGATCATTACAGTACTTTCTCAAAAACATAAAGAGAACAAATCTGAAACTTTTGTCTAGAGCTAAAATAAATATTTCATCCTTACATACTACCGAAAGAGGGAACCTAAACTTAGACCCAAACCCAAAAGCTCTAAATAAACTGAATGCTACATCAGTGCCCCCTGCCTAGGGTTGCCAGATACCGATGGTAGGAAAAGAGTACAACCAAGAACACATTGAATGTATAACTCTTGCAATTTGCAGGTATGCCTACATTGTATTGAAGAGCAGGAGGAGGGCCTGGGAGGGAGTTGCATTGAAGTATATGTGGGGATCTGTTGTGGAGATTAATATTTAAGATTTTGATAGTTGGCTTGCAATGGTCATTTATGAATTAATATTTACTTAAAGAAAGAAGCAGCTTTCTTAAAATTAGTCATTTGCAATTTCCTACCCCAAAAGTTCTAGGAATGCCATTACATTTGATTAAGTACTGGGTTTAGGATTGAAATTTATTGCAGGTGGGGCTGGAATCATCTATCAAACCAGTTTGGCAAGGGTGGCTCTCTTGACATTACATGAGTCTATAAGCTATAATTAACTGCCTAGCTGATATGAAGCCTGTTCTAGAGGACTGAAAACATAGTTTGCTATTGGCCATTCCATTCCATGACATCCCATCCAGTCATGACGAAACAGGATTGGATGAACCAAGAGGGTTGTCTGCACCCATTGGTTCAGGATTTGTGACTGGAATGGTATAAGTTGAGCATGGGAAAGGAGCTATATAAATAAAATCTATTATTATTTTTATAAGTTGGTCACTCCACCTCTCGCACTCTCTCTTGCCATCTGGCCATGCAAAGGAGACTACCTATTTTTCTCTCTCTTGCAATTTCTCCATAAGTAAGACAGCTCTATCCCAACAGCCATATTGAGACAGACATGCATCCTGTTTCAATGCTCCATTCAAAGACCATGTGACACCAAAGTGGACAGAACATAAGACAGAAAGCCACCTATGGGCAGAAGATGCACTTCTACTTAAGTTGTAAATAGTATTTTTTATTACATTCAATTAAATTTTTTTCATGAACTCGGAGTCCCAAAAGCACTTAAGTTCCATAAATACTTCTAAAATTGTCCACTAGGGGAATTACCATTGTAGCATGGGAGGACTGAGGGAGCAAGCGCGGTCAGAGTGTTACCTCCAGGACGCTATATGGCAACCCTCCCTGGGTTGCAGTGGTGCCTCGGACTCCTGCAGGGCTTCATGGGAGTTGGAGTTTGGTGCAACTCTGTTGGGATCCACAGGTGCCACCAGGGTATGCTGTAGCAGGAGCTGCTGAACCCTTATGGGCAGTTCTTCCACCACACCCGGAAGTGCTGCCGGAAACTGGTGCCAGCCTGGTGTGCCACACCATCAAAATTGCAATAAGTAACAAAAAAGGCCTTGAAGAATCTTTCTAAAATAAAAGTTATTTTTTTACAAAAATGCTCTGTAGCACAAAAAGGAATTGCCTGAAGGCAAGGTAATCCAAGGCAAAACACAGTCCCAATATAACTATCAAAGAATGGTCAAAAGACAGAACAAAGGTTTGAAAATCTATGTAATACCGTAAACACAATAGAAACATAAGTAAACACTCTACACCCTAGTGCATTCAAAATGAACCACCATAAAGTGGAGGGCAGTTCCTGTCAGTGATTTCCAGGTGACCCCACCTTGTGGAGTAATACCCACAAAACACAGGGGAGATAAAAAAGGCAGCTTATATTCATAGACAAAAACAAAGAATAATGCACATAATAAACTAAAGAAATATTAACATAAAAAATAGCACAAAATGAACACAACATACAAGAAACACAAATCTGAACTCCATCTAGGGGTTTGGTCATATCACTATAAAAAATAAACTAAATGCATAGCTCCTTCTCCTGCCTGTCCTTTCACTCAATCTAATTACCTAAGATTATAGGCTTAAATGCAAAAATAATTTGGGGGGCGGGATTCCACTTGTAATTACGTGATCATCTATCCAATATATAAATTTGAAGAAGAGTGGATAACCCCAACCCGGCTTCTTGCGCTATGATCAGGGGCTGAATCAAATAGGTTAGATACAAATAAGGGGCTTAATGATAATAGTCTTGTACATTCCTGAAAAAAGATTAAGGGCTTAGATCAGGAGCTAAAACCTCCGATGCCCCCCTACCCCCAACGACAGATGGTGGACCATTTATTGCTGGTACTCAAGCATCTTTAATAGATTGTTGCAAAAGCTTGACATTTTTGATGTTTTCAGCAATGCCTGCCAGATGAAGGACATGAGGCCTAAAAGCAGGACTGTAATGTTTTCTGAAACAGGGCAGTTGTCCTTAGCTATAGCATAAAAGGATGACCTACCTTCCTAGGTCAAGTTAAAAGAAAAAATTTCATTCAGTTATAATTAAGAAACAAATTAATTAACTAAATTAAAACAATCAACAAATACTATTAGAAATTAATCAATACCATTAATCACAAGTCTGAATGGATTGGAACATAGTTTAGCAAAAGAAAGAAACAAAAGCAGGACAAAAACCTGTGAAGAAGCCCTAGCTAAGTCCTTACATGTACTTAACGTCTGCCATGGATTTAATAGAGCCGGTATAGTGTGAAAAAAGGTTTATTTTTTATTTGACCAAAGTGTGGCACAGCTACCATTAGGTTGGAGTGTGCGTCTTTGTAAGTTCAAAATTATTGCTTGTGAGGAAAACAGTTCAGTAAAAGTTTTACAAAGGGACACAGAATTTTGCATAGACTGAGACTTTTCAAAGGTGAAAAGACAGCTTGAACATAATTAAATTATCTGATATTTCCAGATACTGGATCATTTACTGATTCTTACTTGTACGGGAAAATTTAGTTTAACTCATTCAATAATGCATATAGTACTTGTAATTTTACTGTATTCCTCTTGACATTTTTGCTATTAATGTTCTTTGTTATTTTCCAATTCTGCTTCTTCTCTTGTAACTCCCAAATGACCCAGCTTAATTAATGCTTTTCCACAATAAGTATTTTCAAAGACCATTATAAATTTCATCATTTTATCACTGCTGGGTAAAGGATAAATTACTTTTGGATATTTAACTCAGACTTTATTATTTAAAACTACAAAACCTAAACAAGGTTTTGTCTATTGGGCTTTTAACAAAGTGGCTGAAAATGATGTTGTTTTCAATAAGCATCACTTTAATGTTTTCACATTCTTTTAAAAGGATTTTCCCAGTGGATATTTAGTAAGTTTAAATCACTAATGAACAATTGAATGTCAAATCTTATGAAACAAATGTTATTATCAAGTATTTAGACTCAAGGGGCCTGGATCATACAGTATAATATTCCCTATTATTATTTTTTAAATTTTTTTAAACCAAGAATACTTGACTGTAGGTTAAAATCCAAACGCTTTCTTTATTCACAGAATCTCCATTCATCTAATCCCACTTTTTATATCCCCTTCTATACCTCCTAAGGATGCTTAAACAGTACATAAATCAAATTCATATACATTACACTTACAACTGCCTTAAAATTCAAGTGACATTTGTCATTTCCAGCTTGTACATGGTTTTCGTGGAGTTTACATTTTCTGCCTGTCTTCTTTAGATACTTTAGTTTCCTTGAGCATCCCTAAGACACGCATGTTCATTTACTTGACTTCTTTAAAATGGCATCTTGCTTGTGTTAGGGTTTAGCTGGATCTATAGCCTGACTTTTGCATCTGACCATGCTATCCTGTGTGTGTTGCTCTACAACTCTAATTATGCTACAGTCACATAATGGAATTGGTGGGAGAAATAAGAAGGGGGAGCTTGACCGGTGGGTTTTATTTGAGCACCGTTTATCTTAATGCTTTTTCAAAAGCCTCTTCTCAAGTGCCTGCAGAAACTGTCTGTCTTGCTGCAGTTTATGATATTCTGTTTGTTTATTAGATCCTGTTTTAGTCTTGTCCCTTTTTTAGATCATCCTTGCTTGTGTATGGCCAGCTACTATTTTGGAGTGCTGAATTTGAATTAATATCACTTTTCTTCAGTGTAATTCACATCTGTCAGGTTGTGGCTTGCCAAATGATCAACCTGAGCTAACAGGACAGTAGCCAAGGACGTATCTTAATAAGCTTGGCAGATTCTACATGCTTTTGTGACTAGGCAGATTAGTAGAAGCTGAAAATTCAAGAGACAACTGATATTTATTTAAAGTTCTTATTTCCAAAGGAATATTAATCAATTACAATTCTAGTTAGAGTATAGTCTAATGCTAGACTATGGAGAGGCTCAGGAGATTATTGCTTTCCTGTAGCTAATGCCCACAGCATTCACTGCCATAATTCAACTAATGTCTTCACAAGTTGCTATGATGCAATTAGAAAATAAATTCTTTAACACTGCATAATTTGCAAGTTTAAGAGGTGCATTTGATAGTAACTACATATCATTGAGAACTCAACCTGTAAAGAGCTGTAAAGCATTTATTATAAAAAAAAAAACAATTTAATCATCACTGTACACTTGATTATGATGCAAAGCTGAACCATTTGAATGTTACTTGCTGGTGAGATGGCACATATGAGTCATGACATGCAGAACAGAACTACTTTCATTTATTTACAAGAGGCCGGTAAAAGAAATGACTGACTCAATGGTAAATGGCATGTAATTGTAAACGTTTGTATTTGTATTTATAATTTGCTTTATCCTAGTGTTCACTATCCCAACAGGTGGCCAAAGTGAAACTTTTACACAGTGGTTTATATTGCTTGATTCAAACCCCCCATACACCAAAGAAATGGACACTCAGTGCTCAACATGCTGATGTTTTCGGCTAGAGAGAGAAATAGAGAGAGCTGTTAACTTTTTATAAGGTTGATGGCTTTGCTTTTTATCCCAGCAGGTGCTATCCTTTTATAACACGCCAAGAAAGTTATGCTGGTTAATTATGAGCTGTTTTGTGCTACATACAATTGAATAAAGGCATTCAATTCCTGTGCATATCATGTCCTGGATTAATACCAAAGGAGCACTGCAATATTAAAGCCATTTCCACAGAAGACCTGCAAGAGGTTAATGAATCATTTTTATGAACAGCAGGTAAGCAGTAGAATGATGTAAAAAGTCTTAATACACAAAATGATCTTGTTGCTAGTACTAAAAAAAAACTTATATGCAATCTTTTATTTTTTTTTAAATGATGTGATGCCCCATGCCCCAAGAACCCCAGCACAATTCACTTTGGGCAACTTGTAGGCCATGAACAGAGAAGATAAACGAGGGTGGTAGAGGGAGACACAGAAAGAGAAGATGTAGAAATAAATATAAAAAGTATTTATTACAATCAGTGTCATTAATCTACAATCCTGTGTTAAGCCAGCAATTATCAAACAAACAGATCAAGTGCAATGACATTTTATATAAAATATAAAAGAAAGATTTCATATTCTTTTCTCTATTTCCTTCCCAAAAGTAATTACAATAGCCAAACCTATTGGATTTATGTTAATGGTAAATTAAGTGTTTGCTTAATTTAAATAGATTTTAAGTTTCACATACTTACACATATATTTGAAGATTCTGTTTTAACCCTACAGGCTAACATGTTAATGAAATACTCTTAATGTTCGGCTATATTTGTAGTGTGACAATAGAATAATCTCAGATTGTTAAGCAGGCAAATAGGCAAACATGAGCAGAATATAGAGGCATATAGTTTTCTGACTGTATGTACTGCAGCGAGGTGAATGATATAGCAGGGCAAGTTCCAAATGTTGGGTTGCCAACCAAGCAAAACCCTGTTGAACTGGAACAAAAAAATAGCAAGTTTAAATAAAACATGCGTTTGAATGCTATGGATATTCAAGCAATTCCCCAGTTATAGTGATCTGTTCAACAAAATGCACCAAGTCTGTATATATACAGTGCAACCAGAAAGTATTCACAGCGCATCACTTTTTCCACATTTTGTTATGTTACAGCCTTATTCCAAAATGGATTAAATTAATTTTTTCCTCAGAATTCTACACACAACACCCCATAATGACAACATGAAAAAAGTTTACTTGAGGTTTTTGCAAATTTATTAAAAATAAAAAAAACTGAGAAAGCATGTGTACATAAGTATTCACAGCCTTTGCCATGAAACTCAAAATTGAGCTCAGGTGCATCCTGTTTCCCCTGATCATCCTTGAGATGTTTCTGCAGCTTAATTGGAGACCACCTGTGGTACATTCAGTTGATTGGACGTGATTTGGAAAGGCACACACCTGTCTATATAAGGTCCCACAGTTGACAGCTTATGTCAGAGCACAAACCAAGCATGAAGTCAAAGGAATTGTTTGTAGACCTCCGAGGCAGGATTGTCTCGAGGCACAAATCTGGGGAAGCTTACATAAAAAATTCTGCTGCTTTGAAGGTCCCAATGAGCACAGTGGCCTCCATCATCCGTAAGTGGAAGAAGTTCGAAACCACCAGGACTCAGAACTGGCCGGCCATCTAAACTGCTACAGAGCGCTCTTGACCTCAGACTGGGACGACGGTTCATCTTTCAGCAGGACAACGACCCTAAGCACACAGCCAATATATCAAAGGAGTGGCTTCAGGACAACTCTGTGAATGTCCTTGAGTGGCCCAGCCAGAGCCCAGACTTGAATCCGATTGAACATCTCTGGAGAGATCTTAAAATGGCTGTGCACCGATGCTGCCCATCCAACCTGATGGAGCTTGAGAGGTGCTGCAAAGAGGAATGGGCGAAACTGGCCAAGGATAGGTTTGCCAAGCTTGTGGCATCATATTCAAAAAGACTTGAGGCTGTAATTGCTGCCAAAGGTACATCGACAAAGTATTGAGCAAAGGTTGGGAATACTTATGTACATGTGATTTCTCAGTTTTTTTTATTTTTAATAAATTTGCAAAAACCTCAAGTAAACTTTTTTCATGTTGTCATTATGGCGTGTTGTGTGTAGAATTCTAAGGGAAAAAATGAATTTAATCCATTTTGGAATAAGGCTGTAACATAACAAAATGTGGAAGAAGTGATGCACTGTGAATACTTTCCGGATGAAATATATATATATATATATATATACATGTATCTATAATAATAAAAGGCAAAGCCCTCACTCACTCACTCACTCACTGACTCACTCACTGACTCATCACTAATTCTCCAACTTCCCATGTAGGTAGAAAGCTGAAATTTGGCAGGCTTATTCCTTACAGCTTACTTACAAAAGTTAAGCAGGTTTCATTTCGAAATTCTACGGTCATAACGGTCGATAACGTTCGACAACGCCCGCCATGTTGAACTTTCTTATTTATGGCCCCATCTTCACGAAATTTGGTAGGTGGCTTCCCTGCGCTAACCAAAACCGATGTACGTACTTATTTCGGTGGTATGATGCCACTGTCGGCCGCCATATTGAATTTTCCAAACGTCACTAATTCTCCAACTTCCCGTGTAGGTAGAAGGCTGAAATTTGGCAGGCCCATTCCTTACCGCTTACTTACAAAAGTTAAGCAGGTTTCATTTTGAAATTCTATGCGTAACGGTCAACAAGGTCCGCCATATTGAACTTTCTTATTTATGGCCCCATCTTCACGGAATTTGGTAGGCGGCTTCCCTCCGCTAACCGAAACCAATGTACATACTTATTTCGGTGGTATGACGCCACTGTCAGCCACCATATTAAACTTTCCAACGTCACTAATTCTCCAACTTCCCATGTAGGTAGAAGGCTGAAATTTGGTACTTATTTCGGTGGTATGATGCCACTGTCGGCCGCCATATTGAACTTTTAACGAAACCGATGTCCGTACTTATTTCGTTAGTATGACACCACTGTCGGCCGCCATATTGAACTTTCCAACGTCACTAATTCTCCAACTTCCCGTGTAGGTAGAAGGCTGAAATTTGGCAGGCTCATTCCTTACAGCTTACTTACAAAAGTTAAGCAGGTTTCATTTCGAAATTCTATGCATAATGGTCATAACGGTCAACAACGTCTGCCATGTTGAACTCTCTTATTTATGGCCCCATCTTCTCGAAATTTGGTAGGCGGCTTCCCTGCACTAACCAAAACCAATGTACGTACTTATTTCGGTGGTATGATGCCACTGTCAGCCGCCATATTGAACTTTTCAACAGTCTTTGTTACTTATGGGCCCATCTTCAAGAAATTTGGTACACGGGTTCCCAACGCTAACTGAATCCTACTTACGTACATATATACGTCCATAGCCTGCACCTCGGTCACCGCGTGAGGTGGCATTGTGTCCCCTGTCCCAACGCCTCCCACGTTGTTGGCTGGCTGCCTGCCTATATAAGACTGTCCGTCGCTCCGGTCTCTACATTCCTTTCCTTGCTTCGCCACGGGATTCACGTCTCCCTACTGATAACTACAGCCCAAATTTGTTTAATCCACGGCTTCTCCGCTGTTTTATTGTTTGTTTATTACAATTATAGGTATTGTATAGGTATTTTACAATTACTTTACATTGCTCAGGTACCCATTTCCTTTATCATTCCAACCCCCAATAACATGTCTATCGAGATGATCACTATCGATCAAAGAACTGTCACTTACCGAGTGGTTTCCTGCCCAGAGATACCACCTACCTTTTCCATTCTCTTTGTTACATATTGCACGGCCATATCAGGCTCACTCTTGATATCGGAGGAAGATTCTGTCTTATGTATTGAATGACTGGGACAGGTTCAAGGTGTGGACTGATTACGATACAGGAGATAATTATACTACACAGGAGCACTATAAGAGTGAAATGCTTAAGCCCTTCACCTATGGTTCTGCATGTGAGTTGCTGGCTGCCACTGAATTGTTCGGTTGTCGCTTTCAAGTGTACCGAAATGGCCAAATAGTTTACACCTTTCGACAACCGCCAAATTACGCCTCCCACGTAATTTAGTGCCTGCCCATATGAGGCCGTCCATCAGCGACAATCCAATAGAAACACTCCCGCTAAATATTCACGGATGAAGGACTGTGCTTATGCAGACGAAGATGAGAAGGTCAGGGTGGTGTTTGGCACAAAATCAGTGAAACTGCGAGAGAAACTTTTAAGTGCCAGGTCTTAGCTAACATTAAATACAGCCGTGGACATCGCACAAGATGGCACCAGCACAGCTGGGAACCTTCGATGCCTGTACACCGAGCGGCTCAGGTGAACTGACGCAGTGCACGGACAAAAAGCAACAGTTCCAAAGAGTGCTGAACAAAAACCGAATTACACAACTGCGGAAACAAAGCACGGTGTGAACCGTAAGTTTAAATTAAGTTTATTAATGCCTATGACGAGTTTGTCATGCCTACGACGAGTATGGTATTTGCGAGATACAAGTTTAATGAGAAGACACGAGGTATAAACGAGACTTTGGATCACTTTGTTGCGGAGTTAAAATTGCTGTAGCAAGAAACTTTGAAGTGCCGGGTCTTAGCTAACATTAAAATAAAGTGGTGGACATCGCGAGATCGCACGAGCACAGTCAAGAAGCTTCGATGCATGTACTCCGAGCGGCTCGCGTCAACTGACTTTGCAGGACTGGAAAAGATTAAATTAAGTTCATACACACGCTACCGCTAAATATTCACAGGCAATTTCCACAACTTACTACCGTGAATGCCTGTTGAACATCTTACATTCACAAGTTCCGATTTGGGTGGTGAACACTTCAATGAATGAAACCTACTATCTTTACAACGGTTGACAAACACGGAATAAACTTGAACACAACACGTCCTCCAAATACGAACCTGATTGAAAGAAATAATGCTAATCAAATCCTTGATGACACCAACACCCATAACGGTCACTAGACTTTCCAGATATTCCAAAATATAGGACAGGGCGAGATTATTTAAGGCTTTGTAAACCATTAGTAGTACAGTAATCCCTCCTTGATTGCGGGGGTTGCGTTCCAGAACCCCCCGCGATAGATGAAAATCCGCAAAGTAGAAACCATATGTTTGTATGGTTATTTTTATATATTTTAAGCTCTTATAAACTCTCCCACACTGTTAACATTATTAGAGCTCTCTAGACATGAAATAACACCCTTTAGTCAAAAGTTTAAACTGTGCTCCATGACAAGACAGAGATGACAGTTCTTTCTCACAATTAAAAGAATGCAAATATATCTTCTCTTCAAAGGAGTGCGCGCATCAGGAGCAGAAAATTTCAAAGAGCACTCGCTAAGAAAAGCAAACAATCAAAAAATCAATATGTGCTTTTATGCTTTTAAGTATGCCGAAGCACCGCGATAAAGCGGCATTTTTTAGAGGAGCGTCCGTATCTTCTAAGCAAACAGCCTCTGTGCAAACAGCCCCTCTGCTCACACCACCTCCGTCAGGCAGAGAGAGTGAGAGAGACATAGAAAAGCAAACAATCAAGCAAAGCGCGGGAAGCATATCTTATATGAGGAGTTTTAGTTAATATGTAATACATGCTCTGATTGGGTAGCTTCTAAGCCATCCGCCAATAGCTTCCCTGAAATCAGCTGGGCAAACAAACTAAGGAAGCATGTACCATAAATTAAAAGACCCATTGTCCGCAGAAATCTGCGAACAAGCGAAAAATCCGTGATATATATTTAGATATGCTTTCATTTAAAATCCGCGATCGAGTGAATCTGCGAAAGTCGAAGCGCGATATAGCGAGGGATTACTGTATTTAAAATCAGTTCAAAATGACACGGGTAACCAATGTAACCCAAAACTGTGCTCAGATTTTCTTTTTCTAGTTAAGATTTTTGCTGCTGCATTCAGCATTAACTGTAATTGATTGATGTCTTTTTTAGGTAGTCCTGTAAGAAATGCATTACAGTAATCTAGTTGAGTGAAAACAAAAGTGTAAACTAGTTATTAAATGTCTTATAAAGTTGTAAGAGGTCTAACATTAGCTATATCACTTAAGTGAAAAAATTCAGTCCTAGTAATCTTACTAATATGTGATTTAAACTTTAGGTCAGACACAATACTTACCCCTAAATTTTTTTACCTCTGTCTTGACTTTTAAGCTTAAGGGATCAAGTTTATTTCTAATACCTTCAATATATCAATTTTTGCCAATAACTAAGATTTCTGTTTTCTCCTATTTAGTTTGAGAAAGTTACTGGTCATCCATTTGGAAATATAAGTAAGACACAGGATCAGACAGCCAAGAGCATCTGGGTCATCAGGTGCTATCGATAAATACAGCTGTGTGTCATCTGCTTAACTGTGGTAGCTCACCTTGTGCTTTGAAATAATCTGACCTATAGGAAGCATATACACTCACCTAAAGGATTATTAGGAACACCTGTTCAATTTCTCATTAATGCAATTATCTAATCAACCAATCACATGGCAGTTGCTTCAATGCATTTAGGGGTGTGGTCCTGATCAAGACAATCTCCTGAACTCCAAACTGAATGTCAGAATGGGAAAGAAAGGTGATTTAAGCAATTTTGAGCGTGACATGGTTGTTGGTGCCAGACGGGCCGGTCTGAGTATTTCACAATCTGCTCAGTTACTGGGATTTTCACGTACAACCATTTCTAGGGTTTGCAAAGAATGGTGTGAAAAGGGAAAAACATCCAGTATGCGGCAGTCCAGTGGGCGAAAATGCCTTGTTGATGCTAGAGGTCAGAGGAGAATGGGCCAACTGATTCAAGCTGATAGAAGAGCAACTTTGACTGAAATAACCACTCGTTACAACCGAGGTATGCAGCAAAGCATTTGTGAAGCCACAACACGCACAACCTTGAGGCGGATGGGCTACAACAGCAGAAGACCCCACCGGGTACCACTCGTCTCCACTACAAATAGGAAAAAGAGGCTACAATTTGCACGAGCTTGGACAGTTGAAGACTGGAAAAATGTTGCCTGGTCTGATGAGTCTCAATTTCTGTTGAGATATTCAAATGGTGGAGTCAGAATTTGGCGTAAACAAAATGAGAACATGGATCCATCATGCCTTGTTACCACTGTGCAGGCTGGTGGTGGTGGTGTAATGGTGTCGGGGATGTTTTCTTGGCACACTTTAGGCCCCTTAGTGCCAAATGGGCATCGTTTAAATGCCACGGGCTACCTGAGTATAGTTTCTGACCATGTCCATCCCTTCATGACCACCATGTACCCATCCTCTGATGGCTACTTCCAGCAGGATAATGCACCATGTCACAAAGCTTGAATCATTTCAAATTGGTTTCTTGAACATGACAATGAGTTCTCTGTACTTAAATGGCCCCCACAGTCACCAGATCTCAACCCAATAGACCATCTTTGGGATGTGGTGGAATGGGAGCTTCGTGCCCTGGATGTGCATCCCACAAATCTCCATCAACTGAAAGATGCTATCCTAGCAATATGGGCCAACATTTCTAAAGAATGCTTTCAGCACCTTGTTGAATCAATGCCGCGTAGAATTAAGGCAGTTCTGAAGGCGAAAGGGGGTCAAACACCGTATTAGTATGGTGTTCCTAATAATCCTTTAGGTGAGTGTATATCAAAAAGAACAGTGGACCCAGAATAGATCCTTGTGGTACACCATGTAAAATATCATGAGTCTCTGAAGTGTAATCACCACAACTAACAAAGAATTTTGTACCTGTTAAGTAAGGACTGAAACCAATTTAAGATGCTGCCAGAGAAGCCCACCCATTGACTAAGGTGATTTCTGAGAATACTGTGATCAATGGTATTAAATGCTGAACTCAAGTCTGAGAGAGCAAGAACAGATATTTGGTCTCTGTATACATTAATCTGCAAGTCATTTACTACTTTAAACAGTGCAGTTTCTGTACTATGATTTGCTCTAAAACCTGACTGGAACTTGTCATGGAATGTTTATTCAAGAAGTCATTTAGCTGCATAATAACTGCCAATAAAATGTTTATTCAAGTAATTTATTTAGCTGTGTAATGACTGCCTTTTCTAGACTTAAAAAAGTCAGGTTAGATATTGGTCTAAATTTGTCAAAAACAGAGGAGTTAAGATTATTTTTCTTGAGCGAGGGTTTGATGACTGCAGCCTTAAGACAGTTAGGGAAGACCCCCAAATCTAATGTCAAGTATGCTATTAATTTGCACAACAGAGACTTCTTTGCCTTTTGGTATTGGGTCAAGGGTGCAGTTGTAGGGTTTCATTTGAGAAATTATTATACGTAGTTTGGGTAGATCTATTCTGGTGAAATAATTTAACTTGCGTGAAATGGAATACTGGGATTCAGTTGGATTAAGTTTGGTAGGATGTACTATATTATTTCTAATGTCATTAATTTTGCATTTAAAAAAATATAGAAAATGCTTGACAAGTTTCATTAGTAGTTTTTAGAAGGCATTCCATTGAGGGAACTGGGTTTAGAAGACGATCAATAGTTGAGAATAAAACTCTTGGAGTATCCACTGTGAAAAGATCAGACTCAACACACTTAAAAAGGTTTGGGGCAGCCACCCTTATATTATTATTTTAGACAGAAGTGTCTCTGCTAGAGTTCAGACATGAACTGCTCAGGGTTTGGCAAGATGTCAGTTTTAAGTACTCAAAGCGGAAGTGACGTAGGGGAACCAAAAGAGACCTTCTTCTGACGTCACTCTGGGCACAGGAAGTGACATCGTCCTGGCCGCTGGAAATGGAAGTGACATCATTTTGGGCGCCGGAAATGGAAGCAACGTCTTCAATGTTGAGTCAGACAGGTTTTCCCATGGCTAGTCAGCAGAGACAACAGGAGAAGGTTTACTGCACCCTGCCACCCCCTGGCCTGGTGTGGAATTACCTTTGCTTGGTCCATACAACATCCTCCTACTCGCACGTGCGTGACACAGCATTATCACTGATATCACTGAGTTATTTTAGTGTTCAATATTTCATAATGGACTATCAATTTAAATTTTCTCAATTTACACTCAGCTCTCTGTTATGTTCTCTTTAAATTAGACATTCTTTGGGTTTTCAAGGATATAACAGTGTTGGAGAATTTCTTAACTGTCTTTTCAGGGGCAACTATGTCAACTGTAACTCTTACCTTAGTATAAAAAATTTCCACCTTGCTATTAACATTGTTAGCATTGTTGAGTTAATGATTGTTTAAAATATTAGCACACTTTGAAGCTACAGATGTATTAAAGTAACGTTTTTTAACAATACACTTCTCATTAGTTGTATTTATCAGAATTTCGTCGTTAAATAATATGAAAAAGTAGTCTGATATATTGATGTACACAAACTACCTCATATCAGCTTCTAATCCTTTTACAATTACTAAATCCAGTGTGTGTCCTCCCTCATATGTGAGCTGATTGACGTGCTGGCTGAGATTAAATGAATGCAGGAGGTTCATGAAATCTCTTGCTTTCGAGGTCAAACTGGCTATCAACATGAAAGTTAAAATCGACAACAATTAAGAACCTGTCAAAGTTAGTTATAATTATAGATACTAAGAGAATTCTTCAATGAAGGATGCATTATATTTATAGGAGGTCTATAAATGGACAAAATGAGTGTCTGGGACACATCTTGAATAATAATGGCAAGATACACAAAAAAATGCAAATGTACCAAAGTCAACATCTTTAGACTTTAAGGTCGAGTAAATATTTGCTAAACTGCCAGCCTTTTTTTGCCTTGGTGAACTGCATGAGTAAAGCTGTAATTCGGAGATGCAGTTTCAATTAAAACTGCAGCACCATCAGAGCTAAGCCACATTTCACTTAGTTTAAGAAAGAACATTTTCCTATCACTAATAAGGTTGTTAATGTAAAAAGTCTTGCAGGTTAAAGCTCTAACATTTCGTAAGGCCATATTTAAGGTCTTGGAAGAACAGAGCTGAATCAGAGTGTTATGACAACTTGAAATGGTAATTATTTGTGTTAATGCCACAATGTGCAGAATTTTCAGTTGATCTATTATCTGTAGTTATAGATCTAATACAGTGCACATCTAGATGTGAAATGTTAATTAAATTATTCGCATTTATACCACTTTATCCAGGTTTATTACATAAACTATGGTTCGTGATTATAGTGTTAGAGTGCACATCTAAAGAGCTAACTACAGAATTTTCACATCCTAGCAAGGCATTATGGAAAGCATTAGGATTTGAATTATGTAGTCAGAAAAGACAGATTGACTTTGAGATGTTTTTGGAGAAGACCATTCCACTGAATCTGTTCAGCTGCAGATCATCTTGCCTGAAGAAATGCAGTCTCTCCTAGAAGAGATCCCAGTTATCCACAAACCCGATGTTTTGTCCCTGGCAGAAGTCTTTCAGCTAAATGTTTAATTCCAGCAGATCACTGTAGTAATTTTCAGACCTTCTAGCTAGAGGGAGAGGACCTGAAATGACCATCTGAAATGAAGATTCTCTCTGCCGGGGTTCTCTCTTTTTTGGCTTCAATGAATACTGCAAAATCCACTTTAAAAACCTCAGACTGTCGATATTGCACATCATTTACTTTGGCTTGTATTCCGATTTCAGCAGCAATGTCCTTATGCTTTTTTTCGAAGACTGTCAGCACTGTTCACCTAATGTCTCATACAGTACATGAACACAGGAAAAACAAGAAACAAATGATTTCTTATTGAGCAAGAAATATTGAGGTTGTGAACAATTGAATCCCCATTAACAAATACATCACCAGAGACTGGTGGCACGGCGGGGAAGTAGAGAGTGTTGAAGCGCTTCTGGATGAAGATGCTTGCCTGGGCCAACGGAGGTAATCTAGCCTTGAGCCCCCACCGGCATAGCTGAAACAGCCTGTTTCGCTGTCACTTTGGATGAGTGCGGGGGTAAAACTCACTTGGCCAAGTGAATGCACACCACAGCATGGGGTTGAAGTTGCTGAATGAAGGCAACGTGATAATCTCAGATGCTGAGGAAGTCTCTTTTAGCAGGCGAGCCTTCAGTTCTCTCAGGTGCGGTTGTCTAGCTAACAGTTGATGGATCTGGTTTTCAAGGCCCCGGAGTTTTTTGACAACGCTCTGCATCTCATAGTTGGCCTTTATCCACTTCCACTTCCACTTCACGTCCTAGGAAGAAAGAAAGAGAAAGAGAGTTAGTGCAATAGCCCTAGGAAGAAACTCCTATTTCAAGAGATTAGGACTTGTGCACGTGGGCATTCAATCGCATAAATAACTCCACCTTAGTTATTCCTGCACCTTCTGTACCTCCTCAACTCACCCACATACTTACCCTTGCCAAGTACTAGCATGGCACTCTCTATTCACAGTGCCAGAGCAATGGCAGAACTGTGCTTCCAACCTTGGATGTATACAGCTCTGGGTAGGTCTCCTGGGTATGACCTCAAGCAGCTGCCTTGCCTTTCCTTCCAGGCACCATACTACTTTAAAACAGCAAAGTAAAGTATGAAAAACTTCTTATAACAGAAAAGTAAGGCTATAAATAGTTTTATTCTCTCCTAAAATAATGTCCTGTGACATGGCCTACTACAAACAACCACACTATTATACATTTATTTATTTGGCCAATGCCTTTATCCAGCATGACTTATAACATCTGAGATACAATTGCTTACATTTTTTTTTCCAATAGGAGCACAGGAGGGTGAAGTGACCTGCTCAGGGTCACACAGTGTCAGTGGCAGTATTTGAACCTTCACCTCAGGGTTTGAAGTTCAAAGACTTAAACGCTGCACCACACTGCCTGCCTATTCTTTCATTGTATTCCTAACATCTGCATTTCTTCCATACAGTTCCATCACCAAATTAATAAAATATTTAGGGTTGCAGGCAACTGGAGCCTGCTTTGACAGCATCAGGTGCAAAGAAGGAACAAGTATTGTACAAAGTGTTGATTGCATGGCAGACTCACTTATTTCAGGCTACTTTTGAGTTGCCAAGCAATACAACACGCATATCTTTGAGATGTGGGAAGAAACTAAAAACACCAGAAGTTAGAAATCACACAGATATGAGAACAATATTCAATTTCTTGTATTTCTTTCAAGGTTAGACAAAGCAATTGTGGTTAGTAATGCAGTGCTTAATTTGAATGTGTAGCATTATTGTATTGAAATCACTAAAACCAGTTATGATCTTGGAGCACAAAACTTGTGAAATGAAGGTGGCATTCCAAACACAACAATTACAATAACATGATGCTGATTAGGTGGCAACTGAATCTGTTACATTGGTCCAGTAAAAGAGACAAAAGTGTTTATTCTCATTACCCTTTCACACTTCTGGCAAGAAATAAACCATCCACTTGGTATTGTTTTGTATATTTGTATGTGTATTTTCTTTTCTTTATATTTACACACATGCTAATAAGAAGGAATTTAGACTGTTTTCTAACATTAGTGTATTTTCCCTGATGCCTCATACTTGGTGCCTTTTAAGTGGCAACAAACTCACAGCAGTGATTTCTAGGCGAAGATCAGATGCTCCTGCTGCACAAGTCAGAACAAGTCAGACAGCTAGATTTTAACAACCTGGAAGGTGAGAGGAGTTATTTTTTTCTCTTTTTAGATTTAATAATGCTTTATTCTGGCTGTTTACCCTGTCAGCACTGTCTTTGTTGAATATTTGCAAGATTCAAGGAGTTTTTATTGCCTAGCTAGGATGAGGGGCTGATGTACAGTGGAGGGAGAATGGCCACCAAAGGCCAGAAAGTTCAAGGGATACTCAGGTTAAGTGTAAATGTAATGTCTAAGTATAATCATATTTTTGTTATTTCAATTTGCCACATATTTGCACAACTTTAAAATTTGATAGGGAATACTATTTCAATTAACCTGTTTCCTGATAAATGTTTTAAAAAACCTGCTAAACTTTCATCCAAATTGTTTATGTTAATTTTAAATATAAGTGTTTAGTCACTGAATTGTATTAAACTTTAAGCAATGGTGATTGCCATTCCAAATTTCCCCTGTGTCAGTGTGTGTGTAATTTGTGATCAGGGCTGTTTTCTGTCTTGCACACACTGCTGTAAGAATTGGCTCCATCTCCCATGACCCTGTATTGGATGAAATGATGCTAAAGTTTTATCTTTTTCAGTCCTGAAGAAACAAAACGTGCACAGTGCTGATCTTTAAACCATCATGATTATGATGTTATACATTGCACCTCCCAGTCATCCTGCCTATTGATGGCATAGCAATTATCAACACATCTATACTAAAATGATGGCAACCATAAGGGAAACAAGATGTTACCTCAAGAAAACATAATTTTATGCATTTGTAAGGGGCCAGATAAGTCTGTGTTTTCTTTATTTGTTGTTTCTTAATTTCTCAAAGGATTTCATGATATGAAAAACTAAGATGAAGGATATGATTGTCATTATCAAGTGTTCTGCTCCTTTTATTGTTTTACTGTGGTGGAAAATCAGGACCCTTGCCCGGCCGAGATGCCTCTTCTGCATATGGTCTATGGGAACAGGCATGGGCTGTACAATACCTCCCCCGGGACACTAGATGGCAGCCCCTGGATAGCAGTGGTGCCTCGGATACCTGCCGGGCCCCATGGGAGATGGAGTTCTTTTCGGCTCTTTTGGGGTCCAGGGGTGCCATAAGAGGGTGCTGCAGTGGCTCTTGAGCCTGTGTGGGTGGTTCTTCCACCAAAGCCAGAAGTGCAGCCGGAAATGAGCAATCAAGCACCTGAAGCACTTCAGGGTGGCTTATAAAGGGAGCCAGCAGCAACTAATCCAAGAGCCAAAGTCGGGAGGAGGAGACGAAGCTTGCCAGGAGGAGTGCTGGAGAAGAAAGAAAGAAAGAAAGAAAGAAAGAAAGAAAGAAAGAAAGAAAGAAAGAAAGAAAGAAAGAAAGAATTGTGCTTTGGTGTTGGGTCTGTGTTGTTGTGCTTGTGGGAATGGGGAAGACGTTTCCACAAGGGGGGAAAAGAAAATAAAAGACCTGTGCACTTTGAACCTGTGTCCTACGTCTGTCTGTGTCAGGGCTCGTCTTTACACAACGTTTAATTAAATAGAAGGCAGTGGTGATGGTAGAGCTCTACAAACATCTATGGACAATAATTGATGACATGTTAAACTTTCATTTTAAAATAGAACAAATTTGTTAGAAAAGGCAGACACAACATTTCTTTTTTTGGAAACTCGATTGTTTTAAAGTAGACAAAACCATAAAGACGCTTTATTGAATCTATCATTATTTTTGCTTTTATATGTTGGTTTGGGAACCTCAGGAGTCAGAATATAAACCATCTAAGTAACATTGTAAAAAATTAGCAGTACAGTTTTTGGTTTGCTTTAGACCCCTGTCACTGAGCTGTATTACAAACAATTTAAAAGATGGCTAACTCAATTCTGTCAGGCAGAATTTTCCTGTATTTCAGTTGTTGCTATCAGGCTGTAGATTTAAGTTTCTGAAGGTAAACAGGAACAGATTTAAGAACTCATTGTGACAGTGAGGCTCTTCTCCACCTCTCCAACCCTCAGGTATAACTCCAGACACTGGATAAAAGTCCAAGACTATTTATTAATTAACAATAATGTGCACAAAGCACCCTCCACACTACTCATAAATTAAACAACACTACAATAATATTCTCTTCTCCTCGCCCAGGCACTTCGCCCCTCTACCTCCCAGCTCAGCTCAGTCTCAGGGCTTCCCCACAATCCTTTTATACACCCTGACCCGGAGGTGTTCCTGCCCAATCAGTCCACATTTCCTTATTCCTTCCGGGTCAGGGTAAACAGTCCTTTTCTTCAACCCGGGATTCTCAGACCATTCAACAGTGCTTCGGCCGTCGCTCCCAATTCTTCCACACGTTTCTTCAGCTCCTGTAACTCCTGTAAGAAACAGTGTAGGGGTACGAGGTATTCCTTGAGTCTCTGCAAATCCACACAGTTAGTTAATACGGCCGGTGGTACTTGCGCTTCCGCCTTTCCCATATCGTCCGGCCGGGAATCAATGAGCACTTGCCCTCCCTGGCACGTGTTCAGCTGGGGAGCGCAAAGGCTCTTGGGTTTTGTAGTCCTTCGGGGATCGGCTGGCCGTTGTCGGCCGACTGCCTTCCTCCCGTCCTACTGCAACGGAGGACCATTTAGTCATCTCCCGCTCCTCGTTGGCTGCTGCTTTTGTTGGTGCTGCTTCGCTCGGCTTCCCCTCCCCTTCCAGGAGGCTCGGACCCGTAAGGGAACGGACAACCTCATCAGAGGACTCCGAGTGCCCTTCACCTTCCCGGCATCCACCGCGGGTGACCAGGCTGTTGTCCTCGTATGGAGGCGTCGCTAGCCGTCTCGCATCCTGGCTTGCCTTCTGGGGAACGCGGCCATCTTGCCGGAACATGTGGTAGGCATCCAACATGCCGCTGATTTTCTGGATGCGGGTGTCTGAAAAACAGGACAAAAAACACCCCGAAACGTTGGCCGTTTTCCCTGCACCTACCTCCGGACTAGGCGGTGGAATCCCTGGTCCACCTAGGGAGTCTGACGCGCTCGGTAGCTGTCCGCGTCCCGACTGTTGCACCACTCGGGCTCGCTTGGCCCGAATTAGCGCCCGGTTTTCCTCGCTCCTATTCAGGTATGTCCAGGCCCTGTCAGCGTCCATCAGGTGTTGTACACAGCTGGGACTGACCTTTTTCTTCCCGGACTTCTTCCCCATCATTCTCCGAGGTAGAATGCAGCTCTTAGACGCAGCACTCTCCATATGGATGTTGTTGCAACTCCGTGTAACAAGGCGTGACCCTCCTGGGTTGTCTGCCACACAATATTTAATTTCAATGCGGGTTCCGACCAAAATAGACGGACCGGAATCCTGCCAACTACGCCAGATGTGACAGTGAGGCTCTTCTCCACCTCTCCAACCCTCAGGTACGACTCCAGACACTGGATAAAAGTCCAAGACTTTTTATTAATTAACAATAATGTGCACAAAGCACCCTCCACACTACTCATAAATTAAACAACACTACAATAATATTCTCTCCTCCTCGCCCAGACACTTCGCCCCTCTACCTTCCAGCTCAGCTCAGTCTCAGGGCTTCCCCGCAATCCTTTTATACGCCCTGACCCGGAGGTATTCCTGCCCAATCAGTCCACAGTTCCTTATTCCTTCCGGGTCAGGGTAAACAGTCCTTTTCTTCAACCTGGGAGCATGTCGTTCCTTCCTGTCACGTGACCGTGACATACTCCCGGGTTATAGGGCACATAAGAGCCCACGAGCCCCCCTACAGCGACTCCCGGTGGCCCCCACGGTATCCAGCAGGGCTGTGTATAAACACTACATAGTCCATGAGACCCTGCTGGAACTCGGGGCATGATCCTGCTGTCGGGAGAGCTCCTTCTGGCGGCCTGGGGGTGAGGGCCGGAGCATGAATCCGGCAGTCCTCCACATCATTTATTCCCAGAGTTATAAGTATTTTGAATTCTGTTACTTTATGGGTTGGTGCTAAATGCTAAATTCTGAACTATTTACTGCACTGTCAAAGGTAATTATTCATCTTTGTACTAATCTTGAGTATGTGTACTTACAGTATGGTAACACATGTCAGCAGTTGTGTCTTGGTTTATTTTCTTGTATCTCTGTACAAATATCCTATGTTTTTATACTTTCCTGCTGCCCTATATGAATGAAAAATCAAAAATGAGATCTCCTTAATATCTTTTTGGCTACTCCTAAGACATATCCTTTTGTCTCGTCCTTCTCAGATTTGTCTCCTGAGAAAATAAATATCCCAGTAGTCTCACAAGTGTCTCCTCTTGAGTTTCAGCAGAGACCTCAACAAAGTCACACAAGTCAAGATAAGTTGGGGAGCATGCACTGGTACAGTGCGTTGCCGCACCCATCACATGACAAAACAGCTTGGGATCCTGGTTGGCAACCCCCTAGGCAGACATGCGGTCCAGTCTCACCCTCCAGAAATGACCCTCTATCTGCTGCAGCAAGATGTTACGTGGACAGCCCCTTGGCTTAGTCCAGCAACTTGGGTCCCCAACAATGAGTATCCTACGAGCTGGATCACCTTTTGAGAAACGAGCCACATGGCCATAGTGCCGTTACTGACGCTCCCTCACAATTCATTTAATGTGCCTCATTTGGGACTCCATGAGCAACAGCTAATTCGACACAAAGTCAAACCAACAGTACCCAATGATTTTCCAGAGAGACACAGTACCAAAGGAGTCCAGTCTTCATCTCAGGTCACTGGATAGCATTCATGTCTCTCAACCATATAGTAAGACAGGAAGCACCAGGACTCTAAAAACTTGGACCTTCATCCTTTTGCATAGATATTGGGAGTGCCACACACTCCTTTTCCAACGACCTCATGACCCACATGCTCTCCCAACCCACATGCTGACTTCATAGGAAGAGTCACCAGAGACAAGGTCGACATTCTCTCCACAAACATACACTCTGCTGATGGCTGTGTCCAAGAGGTCATTAAAGGCCTGGATCTTGGTTTTTATCCAGGACACTCACAAGCCCAGATACTCTGACTCCTCACTCAGTCTCTCAAGCACCCTTATCACAGCCTCCATTGACTCCATGAAGATCACAGCATCATCAGCAAAGTCAAGATCTATGGATCTTTCTTCACCATCAGATGCACCACAGCCACTGGACCCCACGACCTTGCCCAACACCAAGTCCATACAAGCATTGAACAGAGTAGGAGCAAGAACACACCCCTGACAAACCCCAGAATCAACTGGGAAAAACACAAAGGTTCTGTCTCCACTTTGCAGTGTGTACAGGCTGCTCATTATATTCAGCAACTTAGAGGGGATCCCATAAACCCTCAGGAAGTCCCACAAGGCAGTTCGATGAACTGATTCGAACGCTTTACAAACTTTCTGGCCTTTGGTGGCCATCCTCCCTCCACTTGTACATCAAGTCAAAGTCACACTATGGGTCATACTTTCCAAGTATTGAATTTTGAAAGTATTTGTATTGCACACTCAGTAATATATGATGAAATATATGGAAAGTTGTTTGTGGTAATAAAACATTTTACTATGTAGTCCTAGCTTCTGAATAATATAGTTTCTCTAATTTATACTGCAGTGCTCCAGTTAGATGATGCTGTTTCTGGAAGAAAAGAGTGGCATAGTGGTTAAGACTTAAGACTTCAAACCCTGAAGCTGTGGGTTCAAGTCGTGGTACCTTTGTTGCAACTGGAAAAATAAAATAAATGTAACCAGCTGTATCTCAGATATTATAGTTCGTTTTGTATAAAAGCATCAGTCCAATAATAAGTAAAGAATATAAAGTCTTGAAAAAGACTAGAATGAAACTTCAAAAAAGTATACCATGCATTCTCAAACCAAAGTGTCAATTTTGACTCCTTTTACCTCAATTATATTTCATGTCTCATTTTTATCTAAAGCCATTTCTTCTAGGGAATTTTAGGAGAAACATCTGAAACAAAGTTCATTCTTAAATGAAACATAATCAAGAATCCTTTTTAAGCCTCATGAGCCATCAAAGATCAACCTTTGAGCAGTAAACTTTTCCTATGGGGCAAGCAAATTTAATTCTGAGGTAAATAAAGAAGTCTACACAACCCTAAAAGAAAAGGACAATCACCATCAGTGATCCTCCAGACCACAGTGGTAAGTGGGCCATTTGGTTGTGGTAATCTCCCCCAAATCCACCAAGTAACAGTATACCAAACAGCTTGGGCTCCACATGATATTTGAGGGGACTTAACCTGGATAAAAGATCCCCCTGAAGCCAGGCTTGATCGCCACTTCATGTGCACTAATTAAACACACATGAAGTTAAACAAATGCTAACAAAGCTAATAATATTAAAATAGAAAACAATGTGATAACTTAATAACATCAATTAGGAAAATAACAGCAGAAATACATGGAATTACTAAATAAACCTAAAAACCAATTAAATGAAAAGCTATACATTTAACACATTAAGCAATAAAAAGATGTGTGGGGAAAAATAGAACTAAACAAGGAGAAAACACAAACCCCACAAGACTAAATATCCAAATACTACTATTAAATACAACCTAATTAATACATTCTTAAGGGAGAATAAAGCCTAAAATAAATTTTAAAATAGAACAAACAAAAGAAGAAACCCAACAATATGCAACATTAAATTGGGGTGGCACTTCAAAAAGTCTTTCTAATCAACACCTCAGCAAGGTACTGTGGCTGCTGCGGCTTAAGTAGAGTCTCAAGTGATTGTGATAATCAGGGCACCTTAGGAATATACTGTAAATGAAGGGGTCATATCCTGGGGGCATGCTAGTAAACAATAGCATTGAAAACAAATGCAAGAAAAAGAAAGATAGAAATGGAGCGAGGAGTAGTAATTATTGGGTAATTACATTGTAAGTACAGAGTAATCAAAGACAGGATAAAGTGTTGCTAATTGAACTACTAGAGCCACACAAAAATGCATACATTTTAAAAATGTACATATCTTCTTAAGAGGTTATTTGATTAAAATGTATAGCTTTAGAAACTGTATTAAAATTTAACTATTAAATGCCACCATTAATTGCATCTATGTTTCATCTAAATTATTAGTTTTAAATTCAGAACATAAGATGGCAGCATTGTTCCATTATCTAAATTTCTACAATGCAAACACTGAACCTAAAGTATATGGACATTAAAAATGAAAATTTCTTAAGGATTAGAACATTATTTTAAACCTGATTACAGCAGAACTTTAAACTGATTTTAAAATTTCAAAATAATTTTAGAATAACTGATATATTACATACAAATGAAAAGGTTGAAAAATAAATTGAGAGATGTGATTAGGCCGAATTTGCTTCCTGTTTTGACTACCAACACCTTCTTTGTGGAAGCAGCATATTCTTCCAGTCTAAAGGCATCTTTTTAGGTTGTTTAAAACCTTTAACTTGTCCTGGTGTAATTATGACTATCCTGTTTGACAGGCTGGTGTCTTGTGCAGGATAAATTCCCGGGCATAGTTACTGAAATCATTGAGTGAGTTTAGGAAATAGATTCATTAAAATTCCATGTTATATTATCAAGGACATCTTCCTCTGCAGTAGAATGTTATAATTAAACATTTAATAAGTTTTTAGATAATCCATTTAATTAAATTATTTTTGAATCCAATTTTTTTTGTTGAAGTTGCACAGAGCCTGTTGTTGATGCAGTGGCACCTTTAATGACTTTCAGCTCACCAGAATTATCAAAAAATGATGCTTCATTAAATAAAGAAAGAAAATGGGTAGAGATGAACAAACACATTAGGCAAAAAAAATTATGTAAATAGGACACAAAACAAACCTGGATAGGGAGACCATAAATGTGTTTGCTCAGGCATTCACCCACATTTCCGATTAACCTTAACAGCATCCCTTTGGGGATGTGATAGCAATGCTGGTGTGTGTTAAGAACACTCAAACTTCACACAATGACAACATGTGGGATTTAAACCCCAATCGTGTGACCATGAAGGAGCAGTAGTTACCACTGAATCATTTATTATTTAATTTTTAAAAATCATTTTGTTTAGTTTTCTGCTTTGTTTCCTGTAACAACTCTGTCATGGATCTGGTTTGTGGTATATCGAGTTTCTTCCATTTTTTGAATAATTTATATCTGATTTTGTGGTTGCTTAAATTTTTTTTATTATTGCAGTGCCATTTTGTGTTTTGTTTTTTGGGTTCTTCCCACCATTTTGTAGCAATCTTTGCATGCCCAGTGCCTCATTGTTAGCAGTCATTATACATGTTTCTAGTCATTATTTCCCAATTATACGGCATAAGAAAGCACCATCTCTGAAATAAGCTTTGTTTTATGAGATAGCCAGGAGCCATCAAATCAAGATAGTGTTTTTAGCCTGGTAAATTATTTTTGGTTTCCAGTTTTGGCTTAGTGTTTCAAGAATGACCTATGACCCTTGTCTTCTGTTTGACTTTGATATCAGCCTGCTCCTTTTGTTACTTTTAGTCCTCAATCTTTTTATTTCTCCTTTCCTTCCTGCGGTGTATTTCTAACATCTTCCAGATTTCCCTTTTTTATTGTGACACTGAACTTCCTAGCTCACTGGCTAACTCTTGGAATTTTTGTGTACTTGAGTAACAATCTGTCATAAAATTACTTAATGTATACTGACCTGTGTAGACCCTTGTGAATTGCTCCCATCTGTAGACAGGTTATTTGCATCAGTATATGAATATACTACAACTGTCAACTTCATATCATTGTCACATGATAATGATCTGCTTAAATATTATTACTGCACTTGTAAATCCATTAAATATGAAAAGACTACAAATTTATCAAAGAGTTTGGTAAAGCACTTATGCGAGTTAAAAAACATTGCACCATGTGGTATAATGGAAAGCATATGACAGCTGTAAAATGGATTTAATTTATTGTCATTCAAACCATACAACAGCGTTTCTCAACCTTTAAGTATTTGCGAGTTTTCATAACAGTTTTAATCGCACCCCGCTAACATTTTTTTGAAAGGAGCCCACTAATACCAATTTGTTCTTTGTTAATTAATGATATATCATAGATGCATATTTTATTATACCTACTTAACTTTTATCGACATTTATCTAACTCTATATTTATTTTTCTAGTTATCAGAAAGTAGTTTAAGTTAATTTATTTTGGTTTCAATAGATGTATTTTTCATATTTTTGATTCTTGTTTTCTTTTTTCACATCTTCGCACCCCCCTTTTTGTTACTTCACGCCCCCCTAGGGGGCCCGCTCCACGGTTTGAGAACCACTGCCATACAACAGGGAGTGCACAGCTGAACTAAATTATGTTTCTCCAGTCTCAATGTATGAACACAAACATAAAGACAAGTGCACATTATATAACTACAGATAGACATAATAGACAGCATAAACAGACAGAATATATGAATCATCCAGTAGACGACATTGGTGAGTAGTAGTAAAGTGTTTAAGTGGTGAAAAACATTAATATAATGCACAGACATGATAGCATTTTAGGAGATACAAGATTCCAAATACATGTGTTCAAACAGTCTGTTTGTGTGTTCAGTAATTTACCAGTCTCAGTAGGTAAGCATGTTGTTTGTTATTAGGAAATTGAATAGTCTGATGGCCTGTGGGAAAAAACTCCTACTGAGTTTGGCAGTCTTGCACTGCGTACTGTGGTAGTGTTTGCCAGAGGGCAAATTTTTGAACACTCCATGGGCTGGGTGGGTCTTGTTTCTGACTATCTTGGTGGCTCTCCTAAGACAGTGTGACAAGTACAGATCTTATATAGACGGGAGGGTGATTCCGATGATTTTCTCTGCTGTCGTCTCCACTCTTTGGAGGGACTACTGATCCAAAACAGTGCAGCTGCCATACCAGACTTTGAGGCTGCTGGTCAAGATGCTCTCTATATTGCCTCTGTAGAGTGTTTACTCTCCTCATCTGTCACTAGAAAGTGAAGGTGCTGCCAAGGGAGGTGGTGTTTGTAGTCCATGTCAGGTTATCTGTGATGTGCACCCCCCAGGAATGGAGCTTCTTCCTGACTTCACAGCGCTGTCATGGATTATAAGTGGAGTATGTGCCATGTGTTTCCTCCTGAAGTCAACAATGATCTCCTTCATCTTGTTGACATTCAATAACAGATTGTTGTTGTCACACCAGACAATGAGTTGGTTCACTTCCCCTCTGTAGGAATAGTCATTATCATTGCTGATGAAGCCCACCACCATTGTGTTGTCTGAGAAATTGATGATATGATTCAAGTTATGCCTGGCACAACAGTTTTGTGTCTTCAAAGTGAACAACAGAGGGCTCAGAACACATCTGTGGGGGACCCCAGGGTTTATGGTGATGGTCTCAGAGATGTTTTTTCCAACACGTATTGTCTGAGGTCTGTCTGTGAGGAGGTCCAATATCTAGCACTGTTGATGCCTAATAGGTCAAGTTTTCTTACCAAGTGCTGGGGGTTAACTGTATTAAATGCAGAGCTAAAGTCAATAAAGAGCAGCCACACATAACTGTTCTTATTTTCTAGATGGGCCATGGTCAGATGGAGTGTTGCTGATATGGCATCATCTGTGGAACAGTTAGGGCAGTGCACAAACTGAAGTGGATTGGATGTTGCAGGGAGTTTGGATGTTATATGGTCCTTGACAAGGTTTTCAAAGTACTTCATCATGATGGTGGGTGAGTGCTATAGGAAGATAGTCATTGAGCGGTGATGCTGGTGACTTCTTTGGCAGTGGTATGATAGTAGTGTCCTTGATGCAAGGCGGTATGATGGCTTGCCTCAGGGAGGTATTAGAAATGTCTGTCAGAATGTGCATCAGTTGGTCAGCACATTCCCTCAGTATACACCCTGGTATGTTGTCAGGACCTAAAGCTTTCTGTGGGTTGATCCTGTCCAGTGTCCTCTGAACATCAAATGGGCGAAGACAGTCTTTCATCATTCAGGCTGGGAGAGGCTTTCATTGTTGTTGTGTTGTTCTTTTCTTCCAACTGGCTGAAGTAAGTATTAAGTGCATTGAGGAAATCATTATTTTCATCACAGAGTGATGGAGGAGATCTGTAACCTGTGATTGACTATATGTCTTGCCACAAGCACCTGGGGTCTTTTGAATCAATGAAGTGACCTGGATGTTCTGGCAATAAGCATGCTTTGCAGCTCTAACACCCCGGTTTGTGTTGGCTCATGAAGATCTAAGAGCATTTTTGTCCTCAGACTTGAAGGAAACATTTTGTGCTCTCAAAAGCTCTCTGGTGAGTCAGGGTTTCTGGTTGGAAGGTATGCTAGTATTCTTGATGATGGTCACATCTTCCACACACTGGATCACATATTGATCTTATCACAAACTCATCATAATAATTGTATATCAGTAAAAGATTTTGTGTAAACAGTCAGAATTTTTTCAGATGACCAGATTCAAATGTATTTTACTAATTGCCTGCAGAAATGGGAAGATTAGAGGAATCATTTCTGGGTGGGACACCCGTTCATCACAGGACACACTCAGGCAAAGCCAATTTAGAATCTCAAATCAACCTAACAAAAAATGTTTAAACTTTAAGAGAAATCCAATGATTGCAATTAATATTAATATTACATAGTATTAATTTAATGCCTTTATTGTATATTAAATGGCTGAAGATATCAGTAAATATGATTTAAAGAGTGAGATATTATCTAGTGATGTTTGTTTTGACTAAAATTTATGTAGAGTGACTATAACACTTTGCTCCAAATTCAATGTTCAAACACTCTTAAAAATAATAGCTATTTAATGGCACTTTACTGGTTTGTGTAGTTCCTTATAGCTCAGTTGATTGACAAAAAAAAACAATTCATTCCTTTTTAGGGCTCTTTGCATATCAAGTTGGTTTTTTGGGCTTTAAAATGGTTCTGAATATTTGGACAAAACAGAAATCCTTTAGGGCGGCATGGTGGCGCAGTGGGTAGAGCTGCTGCCTTGCACTAAGGAGACCTGGGTTAGCTTCCCGGGACCTCCCTGCATGGAGGTTACATGTTCTTCCTGTGTCTGCATGGGTTTCCTCCTGGTGCTCCGGTTTCCTACTACAGTCCAAAGACATGCAGGTTAGGTTCATTGGTGTTCCTAAATTGTCCCTAGTTTGTGTGTGCCCTGGTGCCCTGCCCAGGATTTGTTCCTGCCCTGTGCTGGCTGGAATTGGCTCCAGTAGACCCCTGTGTTAGGATATGGCAGGTTGGATAATGACTGAGTGACTGACTAACAGAAATCTTTTAATGTACAGTAGGCATGCTAGCAAGATACATACAGATAACGAAAACCTGAACTTAGCCTGTGCAATTTAAATGCAGCAAGTCCTCTTAAATCAGAAACCCATTGATATTTCAAAAATCATCTATACATCGTTATTTATAGGACCTGTTAAGGATATAAATAAAAGGTTTTGTTGAACCTTCATTTGTGTGGTTCTTTTGGGAAGCAAATCAAATCAAAATCAAGTCATACTTAATTTGCCACATATAAATTATACACAGAGTACAATATGCAGTGAACTGCTTAGTTGCCCAACTCATATGATTGTGACTTGAGACAAATATAAAATAAAAAAAATTAAATATTATATATAAAATTAAATTGGCTGGGATTGGCTCCAGCAGAGCCCCGTGACCCTGTAGCTAGGATATAGCGGGTTGGATAATGGATGGATGGATATTATAAAATAAAAATTCTAAAATCATTAATAGAGATATAAATATACAGTAGTATGATAATAATGATAACAGCAAGAATAATCTAAATAGATGACTTAACTTAAATAATATAATGGATAATGCAAGAGAGTTAACAATATGGCATTATATATTTCTAGACTGCTTCCTTATTTAATTATTTTTGCAGATGGACTCTGGAAAAAAGCTCGTCCTCTTTCACTCTGAACAGGACTTTAGGCAACGGTAGTGTTTACCTGACCGCAGCACAAAAACAGAGGCTGTTGTTGGGATGGCTGGTGTCATGGATAATTTTCCTTGCCCTGGTGCGATATTGCTTAGTGTAACTGTCCCAGAGATTAGTGAATGCTCACCCTGTGATGCAAAAATGGCATTGTTCTGAAGATCCACTTTGGCACTTTTATTTGTAAGAATGTACATGGTTAGCGGCCTCAGGCCTAGGAAAACCTGGGCCAGGTACAAGCCACTGATGCTAAAGGTAGTAGCCGCAACAGTAAGGTGCCAAAAGCATAAAAGAAACAGGCTGTGCTAGGAATCTCTGACCATAATTAATTTTATTCTGATTTTCCCAGAGGTATACTATATAACTGCTTCAATCTCTGCTTAGAATAACATATTGCTTAACAATAGTGTATAAATATTTTATCAACAATAGGGCTATCAACAATAACTTGTAACAGTGTTATTCAGAAATTTTGCCTTTCCACTTATCATCTCAGCCTCAAACAAAGGGTGCCTATTGCCCCTTCATCTATTTACTTTAACATTTGCTATTTACATGTTTTTTTTCTAAGAACAACACACAGAAAATTCCTTTTAAAAATAAGCACAGATTTGTAGCCCATTACACTGACACACATTTGCTGTATATTTATAAATGGTATTCTGAAAATATGGAAAGAAATGTACAGCACTGCAATACAAATCTCCTTATATAGTAATGGTGCCTGGCTGGTAATGGTTTATTAGGAGAAGAAGGGGAAAGAAAGAAAAGCCCACACTAGTTAAAAAACCTAAAACATGTTAGACTGATATCATAAAGTAGTAAAGAGTGCTGCATGACTCTTCTTAGGCTATAAGAGAAATAATCACATATTAGGAGTCCACATTTTCTTGTTTATGGAAGCTTATCTTAAAAAGAACTTTTCTTACAGCAAGAAATTTGAGCCCTTAACATTTTAGATTTCTACAGAAAAAAAGGAAAATAAAAAAAAACAATAAACCGTACGTACAGAATGATCTGACCTGCCAGAAGTACATGTATTTGGTAAACAAGAGAAGGCTAAAAGACACATCTGCTACATTTCTAAACTAAGGGAAGGCAAATTGAAAGAGACCAAAAAGCTATGATTTTTGAAAATGAGTTAATAAATAAATCCACTTTTTATGCTCTTCTTTATATACTACTCAAAAATATTAAGGGCACACTTAATCATTCTCAGTCTAACACCAATTCGTTGAGCTTCAAGGATATCCATCTGTCCTGTTAGGAAGCATAAGTGATTGTGAATCAACTTCACCTGCTTTGGCGCAAATGAAAGTGACAGCAGGTGCACTGGAGATGCAACCGCAAGACAACCCCTGAAAAGGGAATTTTTAGGCAGGTGGTGGTCACAGACAATTACTATCTCCTTATCCTTCCTGACTGAATCTTCTCCAGTTTTGCGTTTTGCTAGAGTCCTTGTCACTGTTGGAAGCATGAGGCAGTACCTGCAGCTGATTCAGGTTGCACAGCCAGTCCAGCTCTTCCCGGATGGTACATCCGTACATGTCATCGCAAGAAGATCTCAAGGGCATGGAGGAGATACCACCACTTGCAAAACCATTCTGTTTTGGGGGAGTTGTTTTGCTGTTGCTTCTTCAGTGCACCAAAGCTGATGAAGTTGATTCACAATTGCTTGTACTTCCTAACAGTACAGACTGATAATTCCATAGCTTAATTGAATTAGTGTTAGACTGTGATGATTAAGTGTTCCCTTCATTTTTTTGAGCAGTTTACATGTATCCAGCACTGTATATGTGTGCAAAATCTGACATATTAAAAATAAAATTAACTATATAAAATTCTACTCCAATATTACAGATTTCATTGATCTTTCAACTGTTAAGACCCATCACAAGCAAACCACAGTGCATGAAGCCACAGACAAATCTCAACAACTTCTGCAGAACAGCAAAAGGTTTGACAACTGAAAAAGGCAGTGGCACAAATTTCCAGCCTGGGAAGAATTAAAGAACAGGAAAGGCTTCACAACAACAAATCCAAACAATTTTTTCAATTATTTTAAAACAGTGTGAGCAGCTATGAAAAGAGAATGTTTCAATATGATGTCTTACTGTACGTTATATGATTTATGTTAATCCACACCATTAAAATACATGAAAAAAGAAAACAATTTCATTGCATTGTTACCTTGTTGGCGTCTTTCAGCCAACTGAAGTTGTGTCAGTGACATCACTTCAGTGAATCTTTTTACTTGCCTTTAGCAATTATCAGAATAAATGAGGTTTACAAGCTGAACTCTTTATTTTCTTACATTGTTGTTCTTTTACACTGCATATTTCTCTATTTCATATTGTATTAGTACTGCTGTAAGTCAAAAACAGCAAGTGCATCATTAAAATTGTATTTCCCTGGATTTGAGTGTTTCATTACTTTGACTCCTCATAACGTTCATGATTTTATGCACGATTGTAGGAAGCATTCTAGAATAGCATATACACTATTAAATATGTATTCTGTGTATGGATAATCAACACATCAGATGTTATATAATGACAATGAGAAGTGCCTAAGTATTATTCTTTGTCAAGCATTGTTTAACTGCCTCTGCCATCTGATAGGAACAAAATATACAGAAAAGTATAAATTAATAAAATAGTATAAAAAAATTCAGGTTTGTTATGTGTAATATTACATGTAAAGTTGGTTCTATAATGATGTAGTCCCTCTTGTAAGAATTTAATTAGTACACATGTTAAAGTTTTCTTTTTGTGTTTTTCTTTTTTTACTTTGATGTCTTTAAAAAAAGTCTTTAAAGTATGTCTACAGAACTAATTTGTTTGTGATTACAAGGAATGGAATGGTTGGGTGTACCTTACTTTTTCCCAATGAAAATTAAAAAAGCAGCACTATCAAGACAAATGAAAACATCATTATGGTGGCGGTGGTGCTAGTGGTTTTGATGATGGTTTTAGATAAAAGAGAGGAGTGTATTGATCCTGCAAACAGACACAGGACATTTTTAAACCCTGCAAAGGTATCCTGATTAAAGTAAACAATAAATGGTAGTTGGAGTACATAATCAAGGAAAGTAATCCATTACAAGTTATTCATTACTTCTCTCAAATTGTAATGGGATTACTTCTTACTTCATGGGAAAAGTAATCGCCATTACAAATTTTACATTCCCTTTTACATTCATCTTTAAACCCATACAAATTGGATTACAGACACTGAAGAAAACAAATTGCTTGTTGTGAGGTCAATTTAATGTACTGTAGAAACACTACATAACATATGACTTTACTCATGTGAACGTCCCACCAACCATTTTATTTCACTTCAAGGTTAATTTTTTTTCAGGGCTTATATATATATATAGATATCATATGAACTTCAGTCAGTCATTATCCAACCCGCTATATCCTAACACAGGGTCACGGGGGTCTGCTGGAGCCAATCCCAGCCAACAAAGGGCGCAAGGTAGGAACAAATCCCTGGGCAGGGCGCCAGCCCACCACAGGGCACACACACACAGACACACACATTCACACATCAAGCACACACTAGGGACAATTTAGGATCGCCAGTACACCTAACCTGCATGTCTTTGGACTGTGGGAGGAAACCAGAGCACCCAGAGGAAGCCCATGCAGACACGGAGAGAACATAACATTAGAACACTCTAGACGAGAACAGGCCATTCAGTCCAACAAAGCTCACCAGTTCTATCCACTTATTTCGTCCAAAACAAGTCGAATTTTGAAAGTCCCTAATGTCTTATTGTCTACAACACTACTTGGTAGCTTATTCCTATCATTCTTTGTGTAAAGAAAAACTTCCTAATGTTTGTGCAAAATTTACCCTTAATAAGTTTCCAACTGTGTCCCCGTGTTCTTGATGAATTCATTTTAAAACAACAGTCTCGATCCACTGTACTAATTTCCTTCATAATTTTAAACACTTCAATCACGTCACCTCTTAATCTTCTTTTGCTTAAACTGTATAGGCTCAGCTCTTTTAATCTTTCCTCATAATACAGCCCCTGTAGCCCTGGAATCAGCTTAGTCGCACTTCTCTGGACCTTTTCTAGTGTTGATATTTCCTTTTTTTAGCCTGGAGACCAAAACTGCACACAGTACTCTACATAAGGCCTCACTAGTGCATTATAAAGGTTGAGCATAACCTCCTTGTACTCCACATATTGTGCTATATAACCTAACATTCAGTTAGCCTTCTTAATGGCTTCTGAACACTGGGAAGTCGATAGCTAAGAGTCCACTATGACTCCTAAATCCTTCTCATAAAGGGTACTCTCGATGTTCCAACAGTCCATTGTATATTCAAACCTTACATCCTTACTTCCTATGTGTAATACTTTACATTTACTGACATTAAATATCATCTGCCACAAATCTGCCCAAGCCTGTATGCTATCCAAGTCCTTCTGTAATGATATAACAGATTCCAAATTATCTGCTAATCCACCTATCTTGGTATCATCTGCAAACTTAACCAGCTTGTTACTTATATTCCTATCTAAATCATTTATATATATTAAAAACAGCAGCGGCCCTAGCACTGACCCCTCTGGAACACCACTCTTAACATCGGCCAGTTCTGATGAGGTTCCTCGCACCATCACCCTCTGCTTCCTGTGTCTGAGCCAATTCTGCACCCATCTAAAAACATCACCCTGAACTCCCACTTCTTTTAATTTGATGCCCAACCTCTCATGTGGCACCTTATCAAATGCTTTCTGAAAGTCCAGATAAATAATATTATAAGCTCCACTTTGATCATATCCTTTTGTTGCTTCCTCATAGAATTCCAGCATGTTAGTAAAACACAACCTCCCTCTTCTGAACCCATGCTGACTGTTCAGAATAACTCCTGTCCTTGCCATGTGTTGCTCAATCTTATCCTTAATAATTCCTTCCATTAATTTTCCTGTGATGCATGTTAAGCTTACTGGCGTATAGTTGCTTGAATCTGCCCTGTCACCCTTTTTATATAATGGGATGATATTTGCCATTTTCCAGTCCTTCAGAATCTCTCCAGTGCAGTGACTTCCTAAAAATATGTGTCAAGGGTTTATATATGTACTCACTAGCCTCCTTAAGAACACGAGGATAAATATTATCTGGTCCTGGTGATTTGTTTGATTTCATCTTATTTAATCTGAGCAGCACTTCTCCCTCTACAATTTCCAAATCCCTCAGTACCTCCTTAGTAGTCGCGTTTACCTCTGGGAGTTTATCCACTTGCTCACTTGTAAACACCTCAGAAAAATGTAAGTTTAGGGCATCTGCTATTTCACTGTCTGTATCTTTTAATTCCTCTTTACTATTTTTGATGCACTTGACCTCCTCCCTGACTGTTCTTTTACTACTAAAATACTGAAAGAATCTCTTAGGGTCTTCTTTCACCTTATCCGCTATATTCCTTTCCAACTGTCTTTTAGCTTCCCTGATATCCTTCTTAATGGTTGCCCTCATGTTCTCATACACTCTACTATTCACTTTGCAGTCATTAGTCTCATATGCCTTATAAATCAGTTTTTTCCTTTGCAATTTCTTTTTTAAATCTTTATTAATCCACTATGGAGTTGTTTTCAGTTCCTATTAATTCCAAGTTTAGGTATGTATCTGTCCTGCATTACATGTAAAACATTTTGAAAATCCTATACTACTGCTCCTCGACTGTCTCCACACTTAAAAGCTTATCCTAGAGTATCCTCCTTAAACATTGTCGCATCTGCTCAAAAGTAGCCCTCCCAAAGTTCAACTTAACAATTTTAGTCTTTTCATCTACACTCTTACAAAATACTGAGAATTGTATTACATTATGGTCACTTGACCCTAGTGGTTCAATCACCTCCACACCCTCAATTCTATCCTGATTATTACAAAATACTAAATCCAGACAAGCTTCACCCCGTGTTAGTGGTTTAACATACTGTGTCAAAAAACAGTCACTGATTACTTCTAAAAGCTCCTGCTCAAGTGCTTCTCCGTCTGCAAGGGCATATCAGTTAATATTTGGATAATTAAAGTCCCCCATGCCTATAATATCTCCCTGTAAACTTGCCTTTTTGATATTACTAAAAAGATGTGTGTTGAAATTACTGTCTGAATTGGATGGTCTATAACACACTCCTAAAATAAGACCTCTTTTCCTAATATTTTTGCAGGTAAAGCCACATGTCCTCACTAAGATGGGGCTCATCATCCAAACCATGCAGGGAGGACCTGGTAAGTGAACCCAATTCTCCTAACTGCGAGGCAGCAGCTCTACCACTGCGCCACCCTCATATGAACTTGTGAAGTATTATTCAAGAATTAAGTAAAACTCTGATTCAGCCTTGAAAAAATACAACCTCTTGAAACAGATTTGGGATGCAGGAGATTGCTCCGTCCCTCATAATGACTAAAAGTATAGGAAAACGCCTTCATCTTTCTGTATCTCACATTCATATAAAATGAATAAAAGTATAGTGAACACTAAATTGTCATTTTGTGGTAAAAAATTTAACACAAGCACCATTAATGTCTATCATGACTGCTTGACTGAGTACCAGTAAACTATTTGCACTTCTGTAATTCCACTTTCATCCCAAGTCCAACAACTTCTGTTACACTTAAATGCTAGCCAATCCGATTTTACTTTCTTTTTCATCATCCATCCATCCATTATCCAACCCACTATATCCTATTAACTACAATATCCACTTCTGGTCTTTTGGTGATATTGCCAGCATTTTTTCTACCCATTGTAAATGTTTATAAACAAAATCCCATTCTTCTTATTAACCAATAGGGGCAATCACATGATATCAGTTGTAATGACTTCTGTTATTTTTCTGTTCTCAAATGTTTGTGTCTATTTTTTAATTTCAATATTTATTTTCCAAATATTTGTTTATTTTTATTGTTAGGGTGATGACATCATCTTGCAACCATTTTGTGTGAGTTTTTGTCGATTGCGCCACAAATTTTTACTGCTATTTCATGGCCTTGGGATTTGAGCCCACATTCCAACTGTTAGACAGCAATGTTAACTACTTCTTCTTCCTCTTTATCTTTTCCCACTTCTTCTTAAACTCAAATGATAAGGAAATCATAAAAAAATCTTAAAAATGAAATAGAAAGTAATACCCAATAAAATCTCACGTCACCATTCCTGTTGATGTATCTTTTAAAACTGATTGTTTGTCAGAATGAACAAACTATAGTAGATTAATTTGAAAGAAATGACAGATGTAATGATTAGCTGATAAAAAATCTGTCAAAATAACATCACATATGGAATGCTTTCAAAACAAGTTGGTACCTTTCCAGGGTCTCCTCAACCTGCTCCCTACTCTCACTACAGATCACAACGTCATCAGCAAACATCATAGTTCATGGGAACTCCTGTATAATCTCATCTGTCAACCTGGCCATCACTATTGCAAATAAGAAAGAGCTCAGAGCCGATCCCCGATATAATCCCACTTCCACCTTGAATGCATCATTTACTCTTACCGCAGACCTCACCATACTATCAATGTCTTAAATATCATGGATGGTCAGTTTATTAAGTGCAGTAATGTCATGAACATAAAGCATAATACAAGTTTTATAAAGGCACTCCTGGAGATTTTAAATGATCTTTTCATTATTAAATTCTTTATTGCGCTCACATGACAAGCACATACCAAACAAAGCTGCAGAAATGTACTCATTTGACATACTAAAATATTGACTGATTTTTTTGGGAGTATAACAAGGTGTTTAAAACTCTAGTTAGTATTAAAAATTAAATTTATTATGACGTATCATTATGTGTAGACCATTCACAATAAAGAACTAATGTATCAAATGGGCCTGAATGGTGCACATGATAAGCAGAGCCACATGAAGTTAGGGAAAAGAAGAAAACTCCTAAAGAGAGTAACAGATGTGTAAAAAACATATAGGCATGGAAAGGGAGTGTTTGAGAATAGCCTTAAATAATTCCAGTCACAGTACATTTTTTCCAATACATGGAAGATGGAGAGCCCATGAAGGGACTAGTGAGCTCCTGCTTATGAGCCCCTGCTTATTATGGCATTAAGGTAGCTGAGGTTGAGAGGAGCAAGAGGTCACTGGCAGAAAGATGCAGTGGCAATGGTGCTGGTTGTGCAGATTATTTTATATTTTTTATTTAGATGGACCAGTAGGAAAGTATGCTAGCTTTCTCAAAAAGTAGATATGGCAGATGCATTGTCTGTTTATTTAGGTCTTTGTACAATACTGAGTGGCTTCTTTATTAGGCATAGATGCATTATCGAGTCAACTGACTGTGCAGACATTTATAACATAACACAGTATGTGCTGATAATGCTATTTGAGGCAGATGGACATTGTAATAAGACTCACTCACAAGCATAAAGGTTTGGGGATTGCCACCCCATATGCCTGAAAAATACGCAAAAAAAGAAAAAGAAAGTTCAAAGCAGAACTGATACATGATATGATGGTGGCGGAATTTTATAATGGGGTCAGAAAGAGGCGGAAACTTGAGGGAACCGGAACTGGAAGGGATGTCATCATCAGGTGGAATCTTCAGAGGTGGAAGTGATGTATTTAATAGGTGGGCTCTGATGAGGGTCTTTAGAGAGAGAAAAGGATATGATGTGTTTTTTCTGTCCTCCCAGCCATCTGACATTACCTTATTGTGTTGTTATTCTTTAATATTATTGCTTATCTTTAATTGTTTTCTGTTCTTGAAACTTTTTTTTTGTCATCTTGTAAAGCATTTTGGGCTACATTGCTGTATGAAAATGTGCTATATAAATAAATGTTGTTGTTGGACAGTGCCAACTCCTGACTTAGCTGAAAAACTCTTAACTTTTCCATAAACTGTCTCCCATGTGTACATTTGTGACAACATACTGTATAGTTAACAGATTAATGAAATTAACACTGAGATAACATGGAGGAAGCCACATACATATGCACCAAATGTATTTAAGCTCCAAACCAACCGTATTTATTGCAAACAAGCAATGCTGAAATCCTACCCCACTGGCTGCTTTTGTTATGATCCACTTGAAACACTTGCCTTGAGGCTATCTCCCATATTATATTAGCAATGCCAGCTACTGTTTCCGGTTCAGCCAAACTCTCTGTCTCTCTTATCCACACCTCTAAGACCAGAGTTGCCATGGTCCTAAAAAATGTAAAGCCCAAGGACAGCTTAAAAATAGTGAATTTGCTCAAAAAAATAACCCAATACCAGAGGGCGTCAAAATAAGACAGTTGAAAGCGACTGATGTCTGAATGAGAGGGTTAGGTACATAGCATCAAAGTCGGAGTGGGAGAGGGTTCCCTCTGAGATATTTCAGAGTGATAGAAAGGGTATACACTATAACACATTATGGGGGTCCTCCCAAGATATTTTACAACATTAAAGAACATAGACAAGTGCAAATAGCAGTGGAAAGGGTGCTAGATGGATGAAAAACATGATAAAAATTAATTGAAAAGATAGCCAAAATGCTGCGTTGTTTTAAGAATAGTATCCCAAAAAAACACAATATGCAAAAGCCCATATTTTCCCACGTACAACGATCAAAAATAGCTCAGTCTGGTAAGAAAACTGCAAATCTGGCAAAACTGAACAATAAATTATTCATTATTTCCATTTGTGAGTATATGTTCATCTTCCATGGTTTTCTAGTAAATTCTCAAAATAATGCTATACTCCGTAATGGAAAATCTTACTGTATGAATTTGTAAAGTGCTTATGTCTCCCTTTTTTTTCCAGGTCATTCTGATCAGCACATCACTATAAAGATGAAATCACATGACATTTTACCTTTTTGTTTTTTTTTCTATGATAATAGCTTACAATATAAGATATCTTATTCAAAAACACAGATATTTCCCCAAGACATCTAGACTTTTAGATAATACTCAAGACATAGGGGTGCTGTTAGTATACACCATTTATCTGCATGCTGATTGGTCAAAATCAAAATGTTTTTAACTATGTTATGTAAATGAACCTAACTTGTAAAAGGCACTGTTCTGTTAAGATTAAACAGTCTGTCATGCTGCACTGAATAAGAGCACATTGCGAATTCATCATCCTGACGTAATAAAGGATCTTTGGATTAATTTGTAACAGTGACGCATGAGTATTGTTTTTTTAAAGGCAATTTTCCATAACATCTCCCTTATCTGACAAAACTCTGTCAGTCTGGGCTCTGGGCTTACCCCTCCTGAAAGAGCAATCTGCCGGCCACTACTTTATACTTTTGTTCAGCTGAGTAGGAGGAGAGGAAATACTAAAGATATAAACATTAAATACTAAAAAGACACAGTAATAGATGGACATTTATAAAAACACCATGAAGAACAATTTTGTATTTTTGGCTGCCTTGTCTTTCATATCTTGTGGGAGAACAGAAACAAACAGAATTACTATAAAAAAGGACATGCTTTCCCTCCTAGGAATCTGGAGGTTTGGCCTTGTAATTTTCACATTTATCAACAGAAAGAGAGAAGTTTTAGAAGGGGGCACTAGTAGAACTGAAACCAAGATAGAAAGTTCTATAAGATGTGTTGCCCTCCTGATGTATAGGTGGGAGACCACCCTGGAGTTAATGGGTTGATAGGCTTCTACATTTTGGAATAAATGACACATGTAAGGAAAGGCTGCTAGTGCTGCAGCCCAAATTTAAAGAGTTAGGTGATAAGCTGAAGAGCAGAGGTCTTCTCGGAAGATGTTCTGCCTGTGCCATGCACCAGTCCATGTAAAACTGAGAATGTTAGAAGATGTATTCTGCAGGGAATACATGCTACCAGGAATATGTTTGATTAGATTTGCAGGCATACTAGAGCCAAGATATATATCATTCTCAAGTAACTATGAGAGAGATATTATGATAAGAGAAATATGAAACAAAAAGAAAGACATATGTGAAGGGGACTCAAAATTGTTATAATTGCTGAATAATTTTACTATAAAACTTACAACTTTAAAATGCTGCCCTTGAGATGCAGTACACAAAGCAAACATTTCCTTTACATATTTTTTGTTACCATGTCTAGAGCCTCCTGCATGTTTTGCTGGATGTCTTTAGCAGTAGCAAATCTTCTTCCCTTCAGTCTTAATTTTATTTTCGAGGACAAAAAGGAGCCAAAGATCTTTGAAAAGAAGGGATAAAAAAAAGTCATATAGTTTTCTCTCAAAAACTCTTTAACTGTTAACTCGGTTTGTGCAGGAACATTGCCATTGTGGAAAACTCAGCTTTGTGTGTACAACTTCTCCAGATGTTTGGTGATGTTTTCCTGTAGACACCTCACTAGTACAATATAATGTCACAGATTATCAGTATGCTCATGAGGAACAGACTCTTTATGAACAAGTCTGTCAGTATCAAAAAATGCTATCATCATTATCTCTCAATGGTGGCTTTCACCAAGCATGGTGCCTTGCAGAAAAAAATAGCCTTAGTCACCTGCACAATTGTTGACTCAAAACCTGGACTCAATGGACTGATTAACCAAACAGTAGGAATACAATATCTAGTGACATATTCGATAACTAGACTCTACTCCCATTCTATTAACTGAAAGGAAGTTTTGGGCCCCCTCTCGTATTTATTTTGTTTTTGAATTTAGTTTTTAACATAAATAATACAACCCTGTTTCCAAAAAAGTTGTGATGTTGTGTAAAATGTAAATAAAAACAGAATGTGATGATTTTCAAATCATTTAAGCCTATATACGGGGGGTCCAAGCTAAAGTTTGAAAATGGGATTTATTAGAAAATAGAACGAACTTTAACAAAACTGTTAATGTCATTTCTCAATGTAGTCTCCACCCTTCTCAATGCACTTGTACCACTTGCCTGGAAGTGCCTGGATTCTTCTTCAGTTTCTCCAGACAAGCCTTGGTGTTTTTAACAGTGTGTAGGTGGGCGGGCATTGTCTTGCAGCAAAAGGACTCCTTGAGACAGCAGTCCTTGCCGCTTGATACAAATAGCAGGCTTCACATTGGTCTCCATCAAGTCACAGTAACTTGCACTAGTGACTGTAGTACCCCTTGGCATGTCGTGTTCAACAATAACTCGGGTGCACGAGTGGTTGCTAGGACAAATCCAGGCAGGGGGCGCAAGTTCATTGAGAAGTGTGGAGACTACACTGAGACTACACTGAGAAATGACATTATCAGTTTTGTTAAGGTTCGTTCTATTTTCTAATACTGTAAATCCCAATTTCTAACTTTAGTTTGACTCCCCCTCATATATATATATATATATATATATATATATATATATATATATATATATATATATATATATATATATATATATATATATATATATATATATATATATTTGAAAATAGAACAAAGTAAACATATTAATGCAGAAAAATATATGCTCCTTTTGAATTTGATGTCAGCATTTGTTCAGCCATTATGTTCTTTACATATAGCAAAGTGATTTACTTATACTGCAATATGGAAAACAGAGTAGAGTGTTTCTTGATCTCCTGTGGTTTTCATTGTGTTCATGGATTTTAATTACAGAGATTGCTAAATTCATCAGTATTCAGCAGCTATATGGTGGCCTAATGTCTTAGCGGATTACCTCTGACGCTTTACCTAAGTGGCTAATTATATGATTCCCTAAGGAACTGGATACAATAGACCACTAGTTCAGTGCCTCCGAACCTGAAGGTGAGTTTGTGTAAACAAGAAAAAGAAAATTACTTCAGTTATGCTTTATTTAGAGGAACTTCAAGCTGAATTGCATAACAAGACACACGATGTGTTATGTGATCTGTGTGCTTGAAAACAGCGTAAAGATAGCCAGCAAATGAACAAAACACAACATGTCAAGTGAAATGAACTTTGACTGAGGAAGAATTTATTACTTGATATAGTTCACAACATAATGCTTTATGTTGCTTCATCCACTTGCACTCATTACACTATAGACTTAAAACAGGAAAGCAGGAGCATGCACTGTTTTGACCATTTGGAATTATCCATAAAAATAATTTGATCAGTTGTTGTTGGGAGTGAGTGAGGCAGAGTATACATTTTAAGAGAAAAGAGTGAGAGTAGTGAGGGCCAGGCTAGGACTGTTATGAAAGACTACTGTTATTGAAGAAATTGAAAGAGAACCCCTGTGGCTGTGGGTTTTTCTTCCATCCAATTTCATAATCACTACAGTATATTATTCTTGCTTTTAATTAATCTCATTCTTTAGTGAACTGTCCTTTTTTTATTCTGTTATTCTAAGAAATTTGACTGTCTTAAAATGTCACTGTTCTTGAACTAACACATTGATTTCAAAATACTGTAAATTGTTTTATAGAGAGAAAAAAGTTTGCATTGGACTTGAGATAGAATATTACAACTGTATCACAACATACTGCATACTTCACTGACACTCACCATCTATATATTGTGACGGATAGCCATTTCCCAGCCAGAATGCCTCCTTAAATGGAAGGACTAGGGAAGCGGACATGTACAGGGCACTACCTCCTCCAGAGTGCTACATGGCAGCCCGGAGAGTTGCAACAGTGCCTCGGTTTCCCACAGGGCTAGAGGGGAGTTGGAGCTCAGCAAAGCCCTGATAGTTTCCATGGGTGCCACCAGAGTGTGCTGCAGGAGCATCGGAACCCTACTACATTGTGCTCCCACCACAAATGGAAGTATTTTTTGGATAATGTTGATGGGCCACCTGAAGTGCTCCCAGGTGCAGCATAAAAGGGATTACCTCACTTCGCTCAGGGAGCCAGAGTCAGGAGGAAGAGGGATGAAATTTGCTGGAGGAGGAGTGGAGGTGGAAGGAGAGAAAGAGAGACAAGAAGAAAAAGGCTTGTTTTATTATTGTGCCTGTGTACTGTGTTGGCTGTGCAGCTGGGGAACAAAGTGTGTCCACTATATATATACACTGTATATAAATAAATAATATATATTTAACACACACACATATATATATATATGTGTTAAATATATATATATATATATGTGTATTATTTATTTAGATACAGTATATAAATTGAAAGCCTTATCGGTTCATAGGATAAATTAACTCTGAGGCAATGCATGTTTGGTTCACTTTTACTTAAAATTGCCATTAACTTATTTATTTACATGGATGCTGCAAGGAATTAGTCTCCCAAGGCACTGTACTGAGCTAAATTGTTGCAAGGTAATATGAAGAAAGAGTCAATACATCAATTTAATATCTTTTCTATAGGCATTGCAACTGTTATTTTCATCTGTCCTTTTATTTATCTTATTTAGTTTGGCAATCTCCAACAGAAATACTCTGTAGATATGTAAAGGTTTTTCTATCATATTTTTCGTTGCAGCTTCATGAGAGTCATAAGGAGAAAGTCAATTTATTTTTATATACAGTGCATAGCTGTCATTACTAAGAGTGGCTGAGTCACCCTGGCAGCTGAACATTTTGGATTCCACATATTTCCTTTTACTAGTAGAAAATAAATGAGTTCTGAAAGCAGATAAGTAACAGTTTTTTCTTTTTTCATTCTCAATATAGTCAAGACCACATTTTAAAATACAGTTTTTTTCCTATCTATAGGATGATTATCAGGAAATAAGCATAATATGAAATATACTGCTGATGATTTTGCCCCTTTATATTTTTAGATATACTGTATATTTTACTGTTTATCCAGTAAGAGTCTTCATTGTGTGAGACACATACAATAAGGACTGTTTATACATAATAATAATAATAATAATAATAATAATAATAATAATAATAATAATAATAATAATAATAATAATAATGAGTTTAATAGTATGGTCAATCCACCACAAATTTCAACAAACACTTAATGATTTTATTATCACTCCAATGAATAGACTTTTAGACTAGACTATTAGTGTTCATTAGTGCTATTGCTATGTGCTTGTATTTACCTTCTGAGGCTGAACATTACCATGATTTTCATTATTGATAACAATTCTCGTGTACATTAATAAGTTGGAATTTAAGGTATTGTGTTATTGGTGAGAAAAACTGAGCATTAGTGAGTGCTGAGTTCAAGGAATTTCCAGAATAGGCACAAAATGTTTGAATAGATTTTAAAATGAAAAAAAATCTGTCATCAGTGATATCCCACACTCACTATAAACCTCATACCCCAGGAAACAAATAATCTCGAGTAACTTTTTCTTTGTTCTTTACAGCATATTAGTTTCTCACTTAATGGTGCAATTTCAATTTATGTGCCAAAAATAACCAATTAATTATTTTTTTCTTTTTTTATATGGTTATTTCTTGTCCTTTTATGCCACTTATTCTTCTTCTTCTTTCAGCTGTTCCCATTGGGGGTTGCCACAGCGGACCATCTTCTTCCATTTCTTTCTTTCCTCTGCATCTTGTTCTGTTACACTCATCACCTGCATGTCCTCTCTCACCACATCCATAAACCTTTGCTTAGGCATCCTCTTTTCCTCTTCCCTGGCAGCTCTATCCTTAGCATCTTTCTCCCAATATACAAAGCATCTCTCCTCTGCACATGTCCAAATGAATGCAATCTCGCCTCTCTGACTTTGTCTCCCCTCCGTCCAACTTGAGCTGACCCTCTAATGTACTCATTTCTAATCCTATCCATCCACGTCACACCCAGTGCAAATCTTAGCATCTTTATCTCTGCCACCTCCAGCTCTGTCTCCTGCTTTCTGGTCAGTGCCACCATCTCCAACTAATATAACATAGCTGGTCTCACTACCATCCTGTAGACCTTACCCTTTAACTCTTGCTGATATCTGTCTGTCACAAATCACTCCTGACACTCTTCTCCACCCATTCCACCCTGCCTGCACTCTCTTTTTCACCTCTCTTCCACAGTCCCCATTACTCTGTACTGTTGATCCCAAGCATTTAAACTCATCCACCTTCGCCAACTCTACTCCCTGCATCCTCACCATTCCACTGACCTCCCTCTCATTTACACACATGTATTCTGTCTTGTTCCTACTGACCTTCATTTCTGTCCTCTCTAGAGCATATCTCCACCTCTCCAGGGTCTCCTCAACCTGCTTCCTACTATCGCTACAGATCACAATATCATCAGCAAACATCATAGTCCAGGGACTCCTGTCTAATCTCGTCTGCCAACCTGTCCATCACCATTGCAAATAAGAAAGAGCTCAGAGCCGATCCCCGATGTAATCCTACCTTCAACTTGAATGCTTCTGTCACTCCTACCTCAGACCTCACCACTGTCACACTTCCCTTGTACATATCCTGTACAAATCTTATGTACTTCTCTGCCACTCCCGACTTCCTCATACAATACCACAGCTCCTCTCGAGGCACAATGTCATATGCTTTCTCCAGGTCCACAAAGACACAATGCAACTCCTTCTGGCCTTCTCTAAACTTCTCCATCAACATCCTCAGAGCAAACAATACATCTGTGGTGCTCTTTCTTAGCATGAAGACATACTGCGGCTCACTAATCATCACCTCATTTCTTAACCTAGTTTCCACTACTATTTCCCATAACTTTATACTGTGGCTCATCAATTTTATTCCCCTGTAGTTACTGCAGTCCTGCACATCCCCCTTATTCTTAAATATCGGCACCAGTACACTTCTTCTCCTCTCCTCAGGCATCCTCTTACTTTCCAAGATTCCATTAAACAATCTGGTTAAAAACTCCACTGCTATCTCTCCTAAACACCTCCATGCTTCCATAGGTATGTCATCTGGACCAACGGCCTTTCCATTTTCATCCTCTTCATAGCTGTCCTTACTTCCTCCTTGCTAATCCGTTGCACTTCCTGATTCACTATCTCCACATCATCCAACCTCTTCTCTCTCTTGTTCTCTTCATTCATCAGCCTCTCAAAGTACTCTTTCCATCTGCTCAACACACTCTCCTCGCTTGTGAGTATGTTTCCATCTTTATCCTTTATCACCCTAACCTGCTGCACATCTTTCCCAGCTCAATCCCTCTGTCTAGCCAATCGGTACAGGTCCTTTTCTCGCTCCTTAGTGTCCAACCTCTCATACAATTCATCATACGCCTTTTCTTTAGCCTTCGCCACCTCTCTCTTCACCTTGTGCCTTATCTCCTTGTACTCTTGTCTACTTTCTGCATTTCTCTGACTATCCCACTTCTTCTTTGCCATCCTCTTCCTCTGTATACTCTCCTGTATTTCCTCATTCCACCACCAGGTTTCCTTTTCCTCCTTCCTGTTTCCAGATGTCACGCCAAGCACCCTTCTTGCTGTCACCCTTACTACATCTGCTGTAGTTTCCCAGCTGTCTGGTAACTCTTCACTGCCACCCAGTGCCTGTCTCACCTCCTCCCTAAACTCAACCTTGGAGTTTTCCTTTTTCAACTTCCACCATTTGATCCTTGGCTCTGCCCTCACTCTCTTCCTCTTCTTGATCTCCAACGTCATCCTACAGACCACCATCCTATGCTGCTTAACTACACTTTCCCCTGCCACCACGTTGCAGTCTTCAGTCTCCGTTATATAAACTCTTCTGCATAGGATGTAATCTACCTGTGTGCATCGTCCTCCACTCTTGTACATAACCCTATGTTCCTCCCTCTTCTTAAAATATGTTTTCAACACAGCCATGTCCATCCTTTTAGCAAAATCCACTATCCTCTGACCTTCTTCATTCCTCTCCTTGACACCATACCTACCCATCACCTCCTCGTCTCCACTGTTCCCTTCACCAACATGACCATTAAAATCCACTCCAATCACCACTATCTGTCCCTTGGGTACATTGTTCATTACTTCATCCAACTCACTCCAAAAATCTTGTTTCTCACCCATTGCACACCCAACTTGCGCTGCATATACACTAACAGCATTCATCATCACACCTCCAATTTGTAGCTTCATAATCATTAATCTGCGTGACACTCTTTTCACCTCCAAAACACTCTTGACATACTCTTCCTTCAGAATAACTCCTACTCCATTTCTCCTGTCATCCACATCATGATAGAATAATTTGAATCCACCCCCAATCAATCTGGCCTTACTCCCCTTCCATTTAGTCTCTTGAACGCACAATATATTAACCTTCCTTCTCTCCATCATATCTGCTATCTCTCTCCCCTTACCAGTCATACTGCCAACATTCAAAGTTTCTACCCTCAGTTCCACTCTCTTTACTTTCCTCCACTCTCCTTTCCTCCAGACACGTTTCCCCCTTCTTCTTCTCCTTCTTTGGCCGACATTAGCCCAATTTCCACCAGCACCCTGATGCCTAACAGTACTAGTGGTGGTCATTGTTAACCCAGGACTCGACTGATCCGGTATGGAAATCTGTTTTGTTGTCCGCATGTTGATCTGGCAAAAGTTTATATCAGATGCCCTTCCTGATGCAACCCTCCCATTTATCCTGGCTTGGAACCAGCATGAAGAAACAAATTAATTTAAGTTATACATTAGGTTTAAAATAAATTCAAATTAAAAAAACAAAAGAGTGAATTGTTCGAGTCACTTAAATCGCTTAATAATAATAATAATAATAGTAATAATAATTTTTATATTTGTACAGTGCTTTTGTCACTGCTCAAAGTGCTTTACATACTGAGTGGTGAGCCACTTCAACTGCCACCAATGGGCACCATCTGTCTGGATGATGTGACAGCAACCATTTTGTACCAGTATGATACAATACAGCACAATACTATTTATTTTTGTATAGCCCAAAATCACACAAGAAGTGCCACAATGGGCTTTAACAGGCCCTGCCTTTTGACAGCCCCCCAGCCTTGACTCTCTAAGAAGACAAGAAAAAACTCCCAAAGAAAAAAAACCCTTGTAGGGAAAAAAATGGAAGAAACCTTGGGAAAGGCAGTTCAAAAAGAGACTCCTTTCCAGGTAGGTTGGGCGTGCAGTGGGTGTCAAAAGGAAGGGGTCAATACAATACAATATACAGAACAGAACAAATCCTCAATCTATACTAATAAAAGGCAAAGCCCTCACTCACTCACTCACTCACTGACTCACTGACTCACTCACTGACTCATCACTAATTCTCCAACTTCCCGTGTGGGTGGAAGGCTGAAATTTGGCAGGTTCATTCCTTACAGCTTCCTTACAAAAGTTGGGCAGGTTTTATATCGAAATTCTACGCGTAATGGTCATAACTGGAAGCAGTTTTTCTCCATTTACTGTAATGGAGATGAGCTTCAACGCCGTGGGGAGTTTCGTGTGACATCATCACGCCTCCCACGTAATCACGCAGTACATAGAAAACCAGGAAGAGCTCAAAAAAGCGCTTAAGAAAACATGCATTATATAATTGAGAAGGCAGCGAAACAATAAGAAGCGAGCGAGTGACATATACAACCATATTCATGAGTTCTGCTACTTGAAACAAAGCACGATGTAAACCTACACTTTAAATTAAGTTCATAGACAGGCTGCCGCTGGCGTTTGTAATTTAGTGCCTGCCCATATAAGGCCGTCCGTCAGCGGCAATACAATAGCAAACTGCCACGGGTAAATATTCACAGGTGAAGGACTGTGCTTATGGAGAGGAAGATGAGATGGTCAGGGTGGTGTTTGACACAAACTCAGCGAAACTGCGAGAGAAAGTTTTAAGTGCCAGGACTAAGGTAACATTAAATACAGCCACGGACATAGCACGAGATGGCACCAGCACAGCTGGGAACCTTCGATGCATGTACACCAAGCGGCTCACGTGAACTGACGCGTGCACAGATAAAAGCAACAGTTCCAAAGAGCTGAACAAAACCGAATTACACAATTGAAAAGGCAGCAAAAATATGAAGCGTCTGGTAAGCATATTCATAAATCCAGCTACTGCGGAAACAAAGCACACGGTGGAAAAAGTCAATGTCCCGCTAAAGGAAGACAGTGTAAAAAAAACCCGTGCATGCAGTGTGTCAGGTCTCAGATAAAGAAAAGACGAGCTGTTTATTGATGCAGTAAGAAACGAATCGATGAATGAAACCTGTCATCTTTACAACGATTGACAAACACGGAATGTAACTTGAACACAACACATCCTACAAATACGAACCTGATTGAAAGAAATAATGATAATCAAATCCTTGATGACAGCAACACTCAGTAACACTCACAAAACAAATACTGTATATTGACAGTCATGTTACGTTATTTTAAAATGTTCCCTTTTTTTTTCTACCTTTTTAACACACTACTTCTCCGCTGATACGCGGTATATATATATATATATGTATATATATATATCCCGCTCTACATACTCGAATAATGGATACTTTATTCGCCATCAATGATTGTTTTGGTAAAGCCATACTCAGTGTATTCATTAGATGAACGGTAAAAAGTAAGAGCGGGGAGGATGACTCATTGAGGCATGCAGGCTGTAGTGCGCGTCAACTCTATCTGAATTGCGCGATCACATTTGAAAAAACATATCTTTTCAAGTTCTATTTAGTCCATATGTGTCAAACTCAAGGGCTGCGGGCCACATCCGCCCGCGTGTAATTATATCCGCCCCGAGATCATTTTATATACTGTATTATTGTTATTAAAGCCGGGTATATGAAGCGCTGGTAACACAATAAACTACAGATCCCATAATGCAGCGCTTCAGCTGCCTTGCATCAGGGTAACCTGAATGCAATTCAGAAGATACAGAAAACAGCATAATTAAATAAGAATCTGACACTTCAGCGGACGTTTAACCCGTGCACAATCACAAAGTGATTTCAAGTGAAGCTGCTTTTATGGGAGACACAAATGCACCAGTTCACCTTGCCCCACTTTCCCTGTTGCCAAGTACTGTTAAACCAAGTCGTCACTACGGTGTTCCCAAATCGCACTTTGCTGATAAACTGAGCGCACTGCGCACTGAGTTTGCACGGCGCTTTGGTGACTTTGATGAACAAAAAAAGTCCGTCTACATGCGGCTCGAACCTTGTGCATGTTTGGTAGCACATATCTGTGTGAGAAGCTCTTCTCATTGATAAAGACTAACAAAACAGCACACAGGAGTCGCCTCACTGATGAGCACCTGCAATCCATCCTGAGAATCTCCACAACACAGAACCTCACAGCAAACAGAAACGAACCTGTGGCCAAAAAGATGCCAGGCGTCCAGCTCTAAAATGACATATGAGCAAATACAACTGAATGATTTGATTTGTTATTGCACGTAAGAGCGGGAGTCAACCGTTTTAACAAACAGCGTATTGCACTGATACTGAAATAGCTGTGTGTGTATATATGTAGATATGTATGTATATGTATATATATGTTTATATATGTGTGTGTGTATATATGTATATATATATATATATGTATTTGTGTGTATATATGTGTGTGTATGTATGTATATGTGTGTATATATGTGTGTGTATATATGTAGATATATATGTATGTATATATGTGTATATGTATAGATATGTATATATATATATATATGTTTATGTGTGTGTGTGTAAATATATATATATATGACAACAACACTCATCACTCACAACAGTGACAAAACAATTACATTGACAATCAGGTTACATTATTTTCAAAATGTTTCCTTTTCTTTTCATTGCTTCTTTAACACACTACTCCGCTGCGAAGCGCGGGTATTTTGCTAGTACAGTATAAAATACAAATTTTAGATGTACAGAGCAGAATTTAACAGTAGATGATATCACATAATATGATTTGGATTTGTTTAGAATCCTGGAGACCTCATCCATCAAGCTGCCTCCCCCATTTGGCCATTCCACAGCTGAAACAGCACTGGGCCAGCCAATCCGATGAAAGGACCTCTCTTTCCCACGATTCCTGTGATCCTCCATCAGGCATGACTTTACTTTAGGCAGGCAAAACAACTTGGCAAGTGGACCGTGGCGCCAAGTGCCACATTTGAGTACTGAGAAGAGAAACAGAATAGGTGAGGGTTAGTATCCAATTATAAGTATCCTGTTACTTATGTTTTAGTGCTAATGACTAACAACAGAGATGCAGTCTGTACAGTTAATCAGCAGCTCTAGTCAGGATATGCTAAACTAAAGTAGTGAGTCTTCAGCCGGGATTTAAAAGCTGAGACCGAAGGGGCATTTCTTATAGTAGCAGGCAGATCATTCCACAGTTTAGGGGCCCTGTAACTAAAAACCCGACCTCCCACTTTTATTTTACTAATCCTTGGAATCCTAAGCAGACCGGCGTCTTGATATCTTAATGTGTGCTCTGGTTTTTAAGCCATGATTAGTTCAGACAAGTAAGCCGGGTCTTGGCCATTTAATGCTTTATATGTTAAAAGGAGGATTTTGAAATCTGCCCTAAACTTAACCGGGAGCCAGTGTAAGGATTTAAGAACTAGAGTTATGTTTTCATATTTTCTTGTTCTTGTAATAACTCTTGCAGCAGCATTTTGGATTAACTAGAGGCTTTATAAAAAACAGTTTGAACATCCAGTGAACACAGCATTCCAGTAGTCAATGCTACTAGAAATAAAGGTATGAATTAATTTCTCACAATCCTGTTTATTTAGAAAGATCCTTAATTTCCCAACATTTTTAAGATAGAAGGAACATGATTTGGACAACTTTGTAATATGTATTTTAAATGACATGCTAGAGTTAAAGATAACTCTTAGATTGCCGGCTGATTCAGTAAAATTAATGGGGATTCCAACTGAGTTAAATGATGACAAAATATTGTTGTGATCAGCGTCATTCCATCCAATAATTAACATCTCTGTTTTATCTGTGTTTAAAGACAAATAGTTCTCATCCATCCACTCCTTTGATTCACTAACACAACTAATTAAAGACAACATCGGAGAAACTTCATTTGATCTAAATGAAAGGTATTAATGGGTGTCATCTGCATATGAGTGAAAATTAACATTATGTTTTCTAATGAGAGATCCCAGTGGAAGCATGTAAAGAGAAAACAGTAAAGGTCCCAGTACTGAGCCCTGCGGGACACCATATTTCAGTTCTGTGTATAATGATGGAGTACTGTCAGCACATTTCTGTACATATTGGAATCAATTTGATAAATAAGAACTAAACCAAGTGAGTACAGTGCCTGTAAGCCCAACATCATTTTCTAGCCTATGCAGTAAAGCAGAATAGTCAGTGGTGCCAAATGCTGCACTTAAGTCTAACAACATGATCAATACACATTGACTACTAGGTCGTGAAGGGGTAAGAGAGATAGCCAATTAGGGGCAGGAGGTGATTAGGGGGCCAGACTGACTAGGCTGTGGTGGGCAATTTTTCCCAGACATTGGAATTCATCGTAAACTTTACAAAGGATGCCAGGGATCTTTTATGTCTACAGAGAATCAGGACCTCAGTTTTATATCTTATCCAAAGGATGGCTTCATTGTTACAGCACAGTGGCCCTGTCATTGCAATGGGTCGTTGGGATCCACATTCAGACCACAGAGCACGCACCCTCTGTTGGCAACCCTAACACTTCTTTCAGCAGCAGTCCAATGTATTTCCTAGTTGGTTTCCCATTTAACTACTAACCGGGCCTGAAAAAGCTTAGCTTCAGGTGGAATACCTATTCTATAGTGCATATGGTATGGCCAAACTTCTTATTAAGAAGTATGTTTAATTGACTACTTGATAATAGGTTTTCAAGAAGAAAGTGGTGGCCAAGGGACAGAGGACAGGGACAGGACTGCAGAAATTCCAGGGAGAGAGAAGTATAATCTGGTATAAATTAGACAAAATGCCTTTAGGATATTAGAGGACAGATGACTCTGCACTTATCAGAAATGCTTGACCCTCTAAAAATTAAAAATATGCATTCATGGGTAAACTGGTACAAAAAAACTCCACTGGGCTGATTGTGTGCAACAAATTCTACAAAGATAAACTGATATAAACTATTAAGTGTAGTGTAGTGTCAGCCAAGAAACATTCAAGTAGGTTTAAAAGTGTTTTATGTATAATGTGGAACAACTTTATCCTGAAATTTGGAAGCAGTAAATAGTAAATAAGGAGCTAAAAAAATGTTGGAAAGAAAAAAGTAGCTGTAAAAGAACTACACATGACATCATGAGAGCTATGGTTAATGGGACAGAAAGTAGTATAAGTACAAAGGCCAGTTTTTTACTTTATCTGTAACTGATCAAATTCAAGACAAGGAAACAATAAAAGTTATTCATGTTACAGCTTCATATCTGCCTATTAGTTATGGCAGTGATACCTCTGTGTGCATGTCTCCAGTCACTTTACTAGATGATGCTAGTTCTTCTATATCACATAATTCCTCTGCAGATACAGTGTCCCCTGATAAGAATTATGAAAGGTCTGTTTCTTTGCCACCTGAGTTTTGAATCCCTTGGTTTTCCTTCGACACTGAGCTGGTCCTAAAGAGAGCTAGCAATAATTATCTGAAGGATGGCACACTTCTTAGTTGCCCAAGTGTTAAGACCGATATTCTTTACAAGCTGGCAGAAAGTTTTTATCAATGTGCAGCATATCCATCCAGTTCACAAATTAGTGATGTTGCTGAGGCACTAATTAGGAAGCATTTTTCCTAAAGTAACCTGGTTCTTCATCACGTTATTATAAATGGCAAACTCGCTTAAAGTACAAGATGGAAAATTATAGAACAAAGCTCAGGAACCTTGGGTGTTTGGAACATATTATCAATTCTGTTAAAGATAAGCACCCAGGTGATATAGCACCTGGCAGAAATGTCAAAAAAAAAAAAAAGTAGAAGTTAATTACATACTTTCTTACTCTGTTGGAGAAACAAATGAGTCTCTGGAAAAAGTCAGAACTGAATTAACTGAAGAAACCAAAAAAAGAGACAATCTCAATATCTAAAGTGAAAAAATGACTAAGACAGTTTCACTACGGAGACAGGATGTTGTCAGTCAGTGCCTATCAGTTCCAGAACTGAAGGAAAGATGCCCAGCACTGCTTAACTTATTACAGGTAAGGCCAGGTTTATACTTTGTGGAACGAGCCCCGGACATAGACAGGCAGATATGTTTTTAATCACCACCACACGTTTATTAATCTTAATATTTACAATGTCCAAGTGCACCACAACCCCCAATCTTCCCCAAAGTCCAGGCCAAACCACACTGCCACTTCTTCGGACCGCCTCCTTCTCTCTCTTCACCAACCTCGTCCATCTTCCACCCGAGTCCAGCTCCGAATGAAGGGAGGCAGCCCCTTTTATCTGTAACCTGGATGTGCTCCAGGTGTGTTTCGGCAATTTCCCATGAACACGCCCCAGTGTGGGGGAAGTGCCGGCTGCATATCCGGAAGCACTCCGGGTGTCCCCACTCATCTTCCCCCCAGCACTTCCTGGTGTGGCGGAAGTGCTAGGATCCAGGGTTCTCCAGGCATGGGGGCGCCCCCTGGCAGTGACCACGGGCCCCTACAGGGTTGAGCTTCCCAGCTCTGTACCCGTGGCCCCCAAAGGAACCAGGGCGGTCGCCCCCCCGTGGTCTGGAGGAGGCCTGAGCCCTCCTGCTGTCTTCCTGGGCATCCCGGCTGGGTGCCACCCCCAGCCACGTGCCAAAACTTCAAGCGACACAGACACATGCTTGAGTGGATGCTATGGCTACGCAAGCTTTTTTTGCTGTTCATACTTGCACTCATAGTTACGTAAATCTGGAAGAATCCACCAGGTGGCAGTGCGAGATATCATCACGGTGAGAACAGTTTCAGCTTCACTGTATTGTGAATTGCCTGCAGCACCCATTAAAATCATGACACCATGCTGCAATATCTCTGAAAAGGATGTTTAATGATTAAATCCATCAATCCAGGGATGTGCCCATTCCAGCTAGCATTGGGCACGAGGCAGAAACAATCCCTAGAGGGGACATCACCTGATCACAAGGTGAATATAAGCACTCACATACACTAGTGTCATTTTAGTGTCACCAAATATGCATAACTATGGAAGGAATCCAGAACACACTGTGGAAACCCAGCAGTAAAACATTTAAACTCCAGGCAGGGAATACCAGCAACGTGACTCCCTGCGAGACAGCAGCGCTACCGCTTTGCCACCGTGTCACCTCCATGTGTGTAATTATTAACAGCATTCATTATTTAAATGAAATTAATGATTTATCTGTAAAATGTAACATAAATGCTTTAATGCATAAAAGTGATATCAAGTATAAATCTAAATGTGCAGAGAGTTGCAATATCATACATTTAATGTGTTCTGTGTGGTGATCTTTTGCTGTTTGCTGCTGCTGTCAGGTCAGGAGGAAGCCCCAGAAGCTCCTAGAGATTAACAACTGGGATGACGTTTACGACGGTCTGCTTTAATGATAAAGTAAACTACAAGGTTAAAGTGGACATTTCGAGATTAAAGCCTAAATGTCCACTTTAATCACAAAATACACATTTTCACCATGTCCTTAATTTTTTTCTCTGTGGCTCAAATACAGAGCTATACATTATGTTGCTGTTATGAAGTTGCAAAAAAAAAAGACGGCACAAAAGATGGTATGTGAGTCTTTTAAAATGTATCATGTCATTACGATCAAGAACAATGCATTTGTATGTCAGCATTTTGCTTCACCACAACGAACCATTCATCAAACATCGAAGCGCACACATCGATCCCGGAGGATCCTCAAAGCAGATTTCTGTCACATGTAGATAGTAAACAGAGACTCTGATGTCACATTCCGACTTTTATCACACTGCACCCCTCAACTTTTTTGCTGGTACTGCAATTCATGCACACATCACGTTGATTTCTGAGGACTTGCTCAGAGGACATGTCAAATGAATGCCTGGAATGCGTGGCAGCCATGATGTGTGCGCGTACCTGTTCTGAGCTTGAAGTATAAACAAGCCCTAAGTTGTTTTGTTGTGCCATTTTATTTATGCCGATGCACAGACAAATATTATCCACATTACAACATCTTCATCTTCCTAACCATCCTATCCATTACAGGGCCGTGGGGCTGCATATCCCAGTAATCCTAGGGCACCAGGCTGGAACAATCCCTGGACAGACTACCAACCCATTGTGACACACACACACACACAAGCCAAGTTAGCAGTGCCAGTTCAACTAACCTCCACCTCTTTAGAACTAACACAATCATGGGGAGAACATGCAAACTAGATGCAGGGAACACCTGGAACAAGAAACACTGTCTCCTTACTGATGTGGGTTACAACTGCACCACCATGTCACCCATATTTCAAAATTTGTTAAATTTATTAAACACATCTTAAACAAATGAAACAGTAGAAATATTACCAAATAAACAATCTATAAACTACTGTTTAGACATTGGTATTATACCACTCTTGGGCCAGTGGTGAAATAAATATCCTGGCTATTTATTTAAATATGTTCTTTTAAGGAGGCAACTTAATCAGTTAATACTATTACACTAATATTAAACTAAATGACTAAGACATAAGGGACAGGCTAATGTTACCCGGTTCACTTTGGTTCTACACAAACAGTTGCCTCTGTTTGTTAATGTTTACCATTGTGTGTGTGTTGTGCTTTACAGGTTAAAGAAGAGTTCCAGAGGATAACTACTTTGCAACTAGAGCCAAAATTAATGTTTTTTCTTGACAAATACACACCAAAGCTATTGACAATTTTTAATGTTTTTGGGGTGTGCTTCAGACAAAAAGATGTATGGCATTATGGATTGTCTACACAAGGTAAAGAAGAAGCAGATTCTGAAAACTGGTGTGATGGACAGCTAGTGAGCATATGCAGCCGGGACGCCTGAAAGGTGGAAGGACCAGGGACCTCATGTATAACGCCGTGCATAGAACTCGCGCTATAACATGGTGTAAGTACAAAAGCCGAGATTCCTGAATCTGGATTTTTCTGTGCGTACTCCAACTTTCACGTTCTTCCGCTACATAAATCCTGATCAGCGTGAAAAGTTACGCTCGTGCACGCACTTTATGTAACGCTCCAACTCCTCCCAGAATTATGCCTCTTTGAATATGCAAATGAATATAAATTGCCCTTAAGCTCAGCCTTCTGTGAAAAGACAATGGGAAAAGCACGGGGGAAAATATAAGAATTTCAGCGAATACCAAGTGGAGGCAAAGGAAAAACATACTATTTGTTCAAATAAACCGTGGTATAATCAACAAAAGGAAGTTGATCGAGTGACATAGCGTGTTGGAGAAAATTGAAATCTCACGTTCACAAAATCGCACAGTGTCAGAAATAAAAAAGAAGTCACATATCAAAGTCGCCGTGAAAAGGCGAGTTTTAGCCCACTGTCTGAGTGTCATATAAAAGCTTATTAGGGTACAGAGAAAAAAAGGCACACAGTGGGGAAAAAGCACGAAATGTCAACTTCAATCTCGACATTTCCACTTTAATCACATAGTTTATTTCGTCATTAAAGTAGAACATCATAAACTTTATCTTAAAATCATTTAATTAACCAGTTTCTCAAATCACATCATAATTAAAGTAGCACGTTAAATACTTTGTTTTGTATTTGATCTTCTATGTGCTCTATGTGTGTGAATTACTATTTGCTTCTTAAACCGGCTCTTTTCCTCCAACTGGACACTGAATCCATTACATTCGTGATATTACAGCTCTGAATAACTAAAATACAGAGATGTATACGTGATATCATTTTTATGATGATAGGAGTTAAAGCACGTTATTAAACATGAGTTTCTGCAGCAGTACTCAGGGGTGGCTCTATGCTTGTGGTGGCACTGGGCAGAGGAAGAATCGGTGGCTCCTTCGCCAGCTAATGTCAGTAAGGTAGCTTATGCACGGTGGATGGCCACGTCCGTTGCAGACACTGCATAGCCGCCTCGTGCTCATGACACAAACATTTAACTTTTGCCGAAATTTGTCGCTGCATTTTTAGCTGTGTTGTTATTTTCTCTTTCTGTTTTATATTCAATATATATTGGGATAGCCACCACTGCAGTCCTTGCTTTTCTTTCCCCAAGTAACCGATCGCCACACAATCAGCTCTGTAATAGAAGTTAAGCCATCTCTAAGCTTAGAGCGCCGATTCTTCAAAACGTTTAGGGAACATTGAAATATCTTCGTAGTACATGTTTAATTATTCTATCCTTCACGACACTCCCAGTGAAGAATATAGATTATTTAAATGAAGTTAAAGTTTTATCTGTATAATATAATAAACATATTTTACTTCATTTCATCTTAAAAATGATATCGTATGTAAATACACGCTTTATAAAGTGGCGCAGGTTGTGTAATATTATAACTGTAGTGCAAGTTTACAGTGAGGTAATTGTATTTATAAGTACAAACAGTTCTACAAGGAGCAATTGATTGAATGTGTTTAAAGTTCTTGGGATGAAACTGTTTCTGAACCGCGAGGTCCGTACAGGAAAGTCTCTGAAGCGTTTTGCTGTGGCTGAGGCAGTGTTTGTTTGATGCTGTATACTGATAATTCTCTTTCCGATCAGCTGCTGCTGTGATTTCCCACTCAGATACAGTGATATAAATACTCCGAGTCGTGCAGTGAGAGTAATATGGAAAAAGATGATCCGCTGTGGCAACTCCTAATGGGAGCAGCTGAAAGAAGAAGAAGGTGCAGTGAGAGTAACAACGCTAAAGCAGTAATGGTATTTGGAATACTGTGGCTATTCCCTGGACCATTATATTGTTACAAGTTAATTACAATCAGATGCATTACACTAATAAACAATATGCGGTTAGTTTCGGTGTATTTATAAAGCCACGTCAGGAAAATAAGGTGTAACCACACAGAAACAGTAGCACTGCTTTGACGCTGGGTGCCCCCAGTCTGCAAAACCGAGCGGAGAACTTGCGTACGACAAGGTATGAGGTACCGTGGAAAAGTGCATGGCTTTACACCATGTGTAGGTTTTATACATCGCGATTTGAACGTGGAAAAGTTCTTACGCAACATTTCTGTGCGTACACACCGTTTATACATGAGGCCCTCGGAGAGGAACAATACCACTCCCGGGACACAAGAGGGTATCCGCCCTTGTTTGCATTGGGGCCACGGGATTGAAGCTTAGAAGCTCAACCCTGTTGGGGACAGTGGCCACCGCCAGCGGCCGCTCGGATAGTCCCAGACACATGGACAGGAAGTGCTGCTGGACCAGGAAGCAGGTACACCCAGAGTGCTTCTGGGTGCCCAGGAAGTGCTGCAGGAATGTCATCAGGGAGAACCTGGAACACATCCGGGTGAACTATAAAAGGGGCCTCCTCACTCCATTCAGGGAGCCAGAATTGGTAGGCAGAGGATGGAGCTTGTGAGGAGAGGAGAGGAGTGGAGTGGAGGGGAGTGGAGAGGAGGCCGAAGAATAAGGAGAGAGAAGTAAACAAAGTAAATGACTGAGCTGAGTATTGTGGTGATTGGTGCACTGTACTGTGCAGAGAAGAAATTAAACGTGTGTTTTGGAACTTATGAGTCTGTTTACAGTATCTGTGCGTGTCGAGGCTGGTTTCCTACACTGGATATAATGTACTTGTAACACGTGGAGGAGGATTTTTTAATAAAGATGTCTACTGTTTTATAGGGTGAAAATGCAATAAAGAAGAGAGGAGATGTCATCATTTGCTGCTTAATGGAGTATGTGGGGGAAAATTGGCCTAATCAAACAGCACCTAGTAATCTAAATATGCACTTTGTGATATTTGACTCATAATCTGGCAGAATATTTTAGAAACTGCAGTTTAGAATGGACATGTGAACATGAAGCCTCTGTTGGCAGTTAGGTATGTTCACAGTCCAAAATAGTTCTGTAATATTCTATCACCTATTTGTTCCACTTGTATGACTATGAAATTTATTGTACTACAAATCATTAAGTGTTGTCTTACGTTTGTTTATGAAAAAATGTTTTTACTTGATTTACTCTTTTTCGTAATACACAGCATGTTTAGCTTGCTTTACAAAGCTTTTAAGATATACATGGGATATCTTTTTAAGCATACTGTTAAAATTAGCTGTACTATTTGTGATTTTTGAAGGATGTGCATTGTCCTGTTGTTTTACAATATATTTTGAACATCTACATAATCAACAATGAAGGTGTAGAACATGCCGACAGCCCTGAAGACGTTGATATCATAATTGAAGGTCAAGAAGTACAATGGGCCTCAACAGTGTGTCACAGGCCTGTGCCACTCTCTTAGGGTTCATATATGCATTAAATCTACAGTATCCTAAAGAATTAAAGTATATGTTTGAAGTGTTTCAAAAACTCTTCTTCGAGCTTAACGCTCAAAAACTTTCACAAAAGGTGTTCTCACTTAAAAAACACTTTCTGGCATAAGCCACTTGCTGCTTTTAAATACATGTCCTGCACTAGTAAAATTTTAATTTAATTTAATTAAAACAAAGTCCTAATAAAGTACAAAGTTAGTATGTTTTCTGGATTTGAAAGGCATATTCATATGAGAATTTCACATTAAAGCATAGTTTCTTTAAGCAAAAACAATTGTCTTTGATAACACTGCACAATGATTTTTTTAAACGTTTTTTCTGATTGTGACAGGTACCTACAGGGTATGCAAAAATATAGTTTTGATTTTATTGCATCACGTAGGAACTCTTGAGAAACAGATATTTATATGTTTACTGACAATAACGTATTTAGCCACGTTTATGTTTTGCATGAGCTATTAAATTCAACAGAATTAAAAGTGTTTTGCTCCTGATTTTCTTTTGTATTTAATGTCTGGTGCATCACGTTGAAGTGTCCAACAGTAGTCAGCAAGCATTGATGGATTCCAGTTGCCAGGCATTTCTTCCGGCCCAACTAACAGATCTTCAAACTGCTTGTCACTTATAACATGACTGATATGGGGCCCAACAAAAATGCCCTCTTTGATCTTGGCGTCAGTTATTCTTGGGAACATCTATCTTAAATAACGAAAACCTTCGCCTTCCTTGTTCAGTGCTTTCATGAAATTCTTCATGAATTCCAGTTTTATGTGAAGAGGAGGCAAAAATATCTTTGCTGGGTCAACAAGCGATTGATGTGCCACATTTTTCTGTCCTGGAACTAACTTTTTACAGAGTGGTCAATTCTGTCAAGAATAGTGTGACTCTTTGGTACGGCTGTCCCATTCACAGATGAAACAACAGTACTTTGTATAGCTGAGCTGCAGTCCTAGTAACACAGCAATGACTTTAAGATCTCCACAGATATTCCAGTTGTACCTGCTATACTGGACGTGCTTCAGCAACAGTTTCACATTCTCATATGTTTCTTTCTTGTGTGCTGCATAGCCAACAGGTACTGAAGGATAAATGTTGCCATTGTGTAGCAGAACAGCTTTCAGGCCTAACATTGATGAATCAATGAAGAGACACCACTCTTCCGGGTTGTGATCACAACCCAAGGCTGAGAACAATCCTTCTATGTCACAACAGAAACAGAGACTGTCGACTTGTGCGAAAAATTTGGTTATATCATGTCGGCCTCGAAACACAGAAATTTTCGTACCTGGTGACAGCAAACACCATTCCTGCAGTCTCGAACTCAGCAGCACGGCTTTTGCTTTTGACAGACCCAAATCTCTGACCAAATCGTTCAATTTGGACTGTGTTATTAGATGTGGATTTTGAGCATGGTTCAAAATCCGGGTCAATGTCACTGTCAGTACCCTGTATTGCAGTTTCTTCATCTGGTTCGTCTAAGGTCCAATCCTCAGGTGGTTTTGTAATTGGAAGACTGTCGTCATGTGGCACGGGTCTCATTGCTGAAGGCAGATTAGGATATTCAGTTGACTTCTTGTTTTTGGCAGAGAAACCAGACACATTAGTCAAACAGAAGTAATAGTCCATCACATGATCTTTCTGTTCTCGCCATATCATCAGGACAGCAAACGGCATCGTCTTTCGAGTGCCTCTGAGCCAGGCTCTCAGACTGACAGCACATGTCGCACAGCAAATGTGAGGCACACATTCCTTTGTCTTGATCACCAATTTTGCAGCCAAAATACAGATGATAAGCTTTCTTCACAAGAGCAGTCATCCAATGTCTCTGATGCGCAAGTATATATTCGCCACAGATATAGCAGAATGTATTGCGGCTGTTATGACATTGACGAGACATATCACCCGACATCAAAACATCTATAGCATCAAGCTTACTTACTGTTATATTGCTACAGATACTATAATTTACTATACTGATACTATACATATACACTGACTATCTATATAAACCAAATGAGCAGGATCGGTGTATGCAAGCCACCTTTATAACATGCTGAGACAGCGTCAAGCTTGTTTAGAAACGGTACATGATGGGTAAATTTTGATGTGATATTCGTGATCAGCCCCCAAAAATCTATAAGAAAAAACCCAACAGTATTCAAGAAGCAAAAACTTTGTTGTGCAGTGTAACCCAAGAACTGTTTTGATTTGAGATTGGTGACTCTTCTGCAGGAACTTTAACATGTTTTGCTTTAGGAGTTGTGTTAGCACTAAGTTATCATTTTGTTTAGCCTTGGACTGTTCCTTAATGTGAGAGTTGTTCATACCTATATCTTCTTCTTCTTCTTTCGGCTGCTCCTGTTAGGGGTTGCCACAGCGGATCATCTTCTTCCATATTGTTCTGTCTTTTGTATCTTGCTCTGTTACACCTATCATCTGCATGTTCTCCCTCACCACATCCATAAACCTCCTCTTAGGCCTTCCTCTTTTTCTCTTGCCTGGCAGCGCTATCCTTAATATCATTTTCCCAATATACTCAGCATCTCTCCTCTACACATGTCCAAACCACCGTAGATGTCGCCTGGCTCAAAAATCTTAGTATGTTATTGCTGGTGACAGAAATAGGATTTCAAACACATTTTGAAGTTGGCACACTGGTGAAGTGCTGTTCATCTTTGAAAGGGGAAAAATCTTCAGGACCAGCTTAAACACAGTGAGCCTGTTCTAAGAAAACTATAAAAAGGTTTTTATTCACTTAAATGTGAGTGTAATTGACATATGCATTGTCAAATAATTTTGTTGTGTTTGCTTAGAAATGCATTCAAGTACACATTAATTTAATAATAGTGGGTAAACAGTTTATGTATGCTAATAATTTAATATGTTGATGTTGAAAATTTTGTATAAACTACATTTTGGTTAAAAAGAGTGAACAGAAGAAAAGGTGTATATATGGTATTTTTATATTAAATTAAATAATTTCTCTCTCTAATGTTTTGCACCTGTTTCTCTACAGCTGAATCCTGTCAAGTTCTTTTAATCCAAAGAAAAAAGCTGGAGCAAGACAGACATCTAGGAGGCTGTTCAGTTTGCTGTGTGTTCAGATAAAAGCTCTAATGCCAATTAAAGTCTGAATACTGTTCATCTGAGTGCCAGAATAAAGGTCTTTCTGCTCAGTTCTCTCCTGCCTGTCTTTTTTGCAACTCAGCAGCCCAAACATGACAATATCTTTAATCAAAAAATGACAAGAAATTTATTGAAGGAGGCAGAGCTCCTTAGAAAGCATCCAACAGCTAAGCAGACAGCAAGCTCCATTTATGTGCCCATATTTGTAACAGAACTGAGCGCTTTAGAAACCTGTCAAAGAGCAACTCAAGAAAAGCTACTTGAAGCTGCAAACAGACTGGCTATACACAACATTCTAAGGTCCTGCTTTGCTCAGCATGACAAGAATTTCAAGCTTAGTCTATTTACCTGATATCTCCCAATTGAAATATTTTTCAAAATTCACTACCCATTATGGAAATTTATAATAACAGGAAGTCAGCCATTATTATCAAAAAGAGTGAGCCAAGTACCCATAGGTAAGTAAGGTTAACATTCACCACAGGTAAATTAATGGAACAATTATTAAGAAAAAGATTGAGATTAATTTGGCAAAATTAGAGAATTAGAGAATTAGAGAATAGGCTGTATGAATTTAAATGGGGAAATGTTATTTTTCACTAAAGTGCTGGAATTCAAAGAGGCAGCAGTAAAAGCATACAATCAGAGATTTGATTTTAAGAAAGTTTTTGATAAGCTCCCACATGAGAATCTAGACATCAAAATTTAAAAAGTGGGAACTGAAGTCATAGAATGTAGAAAGAACTGGGAATTCAAGGAAAAATGTGTAGATGGGTGCAAAACTGGCTTAAATACCTAAAATATAGTAGGCCACTTAGTATGCTTGTTTGTTTAGCTATTAGCTAAACCCAATGTCCCATACATAAACATTTTAAAGTCTGTGAAGATTTCTGTGTCCACTACATGGCTTGATAGTTTATTTGAGATTCAGCTGTTACTTAGACTCATCTGTCTAAGTAACAAAGTGCTTCCTGGCTTCTGTCTTAAATGCACTTAATGTCCACTGGTGCCCTCAAGTACATGATTCGCTGTCTAGTCGAAAGAATGCAGCTGTTTTGAAAATTTTGAAGACCTTTGATCAAGGCTAAACAGCTTTAATTCTCTGAACCTGTCCTGAGTAGGAAATGTCCTATGGTCCAGAGATGCACTTGGATGAATCTCCTCTACACAGCTTCAAGTGCTGCTATGTCTTTGTTATAGAGTGAGGATAAGAATTGCGCACAGTTCTCCAGATGTGTGTCTCACCAGTTTATTTTGTAGTCTAAGCACAAAGTCCCTCAATTTATATTAAACAGTTTTTACAATATAACCTCTTTACTGTGATGTTCCTTTTGCTCACATATAGCACATTTCTATGTTAAACTGCATTTTCCAAGTGTTTTTTCAATTCTGAAGTCTTTTGGAATTATTTTGCTGCGTTCTTGGTATCTGCTATCACTTCAATTTTAGTATCACCTTTGAATTTTACAACTTTATTGAGTACACCATAATCCTTTCATCAATATAAATTACAAAAAGAAACAATCCAAGGACCGGCCCTTTAGGGACTCCACTTATGACCTCACTTTGTGGAGCATTCTCCTTTTATCTGGACTCTTTGTCTCCTGATGGTTAACTATCTTGAACTCTACAGGTAGTTTCTATCTCTACTTTTGACTTTCAAAATTAGTCTTTGGTGTGGAACTGCATTAAAGTCTTTTTGAAATGTCTGAATAAATTATGTTATATGTTTCGTTATTCTCAGCTATTCCACTAGCCTGGTCAAAAAATCTATTAGATTGATTTGGGAGAATCTTTATTTTTATTTAGTAGGCTATTTTTCATAGATGTACTTTACTAATTTATTACTTTTTATGATTTCCATAATTTTTCATGTTATAGAAGTAAGATTTATTGGTCTGTAATTGCCAACTTCCATTTTGTCCCTTTTCTTGTAGATTGGAGCCACATTTGGAATTTTCCAGGGACTTCTCCACTTTGATGTCACTGCCTTAAATATGCTTAATAAAGGTTTGTAATGATGTCTTTCATTTCTTTCAGTTCAACAAGCAAGATCAGTCTTCAATATATCTAGCTTAAGGCACATCTGACTCTTCCAATGTAAAATCTATACACTCAGAACATATCTTTACTTCTGGGAAGTGACTGGATGAGATGAGAAGAATGAATTAGAATTACATGATTGTAAAAATGCAGAACCATAAACACATGGAATTAGTTACCAAGCAGTGTGGTACACAGTAGGACTTTTGGGACCTTCAAGCATATCTTGATGCTATTTTAGAGAAATTAGGCTGAAGGGACTAACCTTGTCAAAATTGAATATTTCTAAAACATTTTCAGGATGTGAGAAATTGGACCATAATGCCCTATTTAAATTTAGGACTGCCAACTTAACAGTATCTCTCTAAAAAAAGTAAATCTGAAGAGCAGGGTTCTGTTCCAGAATGCAGGATTAATGTGAAAGTGGTTAAAGTAAGATTCACATAAATCATATTAATTACATTTCAGTATAACTGGATTTAGCCAAAGCTGTGTTTCTGGGACAGATTTTGCCAAAATTGTCTGATCCATGATGCTAAAGATGTGGATAACTCACTAATACTGCTTTTTGGAATAGGGTCAGAATTACCCTGTTCTGAAAAGAAAGATTTGACAAAATCCACCTCAGTTACTGGAGCAACCAATGCTCTGAAAGTAACCTGTGAAAGAGCTGTTTTAACATGAAGGATTAAAGCTTTGAGGCTATAGCAGAGCATTCAATCATAAAATCAGTTTGTAAATGTCCTGTCACAAATGCTGATCCCAGCTGCACTTTTTAAGAAGCAGAAAAGGCAAACAAAATGTCCAGAATGTTGTTCCCCTTCCTGGATGAGCAATCAACATAGTAGCACAACTGCTTAACCAAATTCAGTGCAGAGAAATGTAAGTAGACCATGACTCGACATTCTGGCTTGCCCAGAGGAGTATCTACATCAGAGGCTTTGATATATCTGAGCAACCTTCTAATCTGTGACATGTTCAGAGTTAACACATTTTGATATTACTTCAGAGTAATGTTTCAGAATGTTATGCTTCATCTGGATTGAAGCAGTTTCAAATCTGTAGTTGGAGTCTGACATCACTACTATGCTAGGAATCTAATCTTTTGAATCCACTTATCTTTGCAGACCTTTCTGTTTAGTATAGTGGAAGTTAAAAGGTGCTTCTGGGAAGATATTAGTGTGAGGACCATTGTTTTTGCAACCTAGCTTCAATCTCTCATGTTTTTGTCTTTGATGTACACTTCTTTGTCTTTATCGGCATGGCATTCTGCCCTCTGTTTCTACCACCTGAACCAGCTGCTTCAATGACAGAGTCATGACCTCACATATAGATATGTGTACCCTTAGTAAGACAATGCATGCTTGGCTGTGAATTACTTTATAACTGTACAGTTTACAGTTCTATAGAGGCAAAAATCCACAAAAAACAGAAATCCTTTTCTGTGCCTTGTTATCTTGGCAGTGCCAAGTCATTGGTTAATAGGGCAGTCAAATGTATGTGTTATAAAAGCTATACCCATTTTAAACAGGTAGAATAAAATGCGAAATATGGTCTCAACTATAGTTCTGAAAATATATAGATACAGATACATATTTCCCACTGAGGACAAATAAAATTCTGTCTATCTATCTATCTATCTATCTATCTATCTATCTATCTATCTATCTATCTATCTATCTATCTATCTATCTATCTATCTATCTATCTATCTATCTATCTATCTATCTGCAGCGCACATGGGATAGGCACCAGGCTGCAAGTCAGAAGCAGAAAAATTGATTAATGGATGAATGGATAACTATTTGTAATGTAACCTGAAAAAACATTTCCAGCCAGTAGCCAGGTTTCAAGTTCTACAGGCAGCAGAGGTCATTTTTAAATAATTTGCGGTTATCTTCGTAACACAGCTAAGCACATTAAACTTCAAGTGCTATGCCTCTAGTAGAATGTGATGCAACAGCCTGTGCACTCACCTTCTGAATCTGAATATCCCCTGTGAATCCAAAACTTCATTATTGGTTGAAATATCATTTCCAGCATTAATCTGATGATGTTTTTTCCTTTATCAGAGAGTTTTAGTACATTTTATTTAACACTTCTTGTAGTACTGAAATATCTGTTGAACTCAAAGTTGATAAAGACCAAATCAAATAGTAATTCAGAGCAGACAGCTTGTTTTTTTGTATTCAAGGCCCTTCACCTGTTTCTGTCTTTTTTGACTTCAACATTAAATTTTTAAAGACTGTCAAGCCAAGTCAGGGTTATCAGTTTGAGCTCTAAGAATGCATTGAATAGTTGCTAGATGAATACCCTGCAAAAAGACACAAACTGAGAAAAGTGGGATGACTAAACATGGGCTTTTAAAGCTGGTATGTCATACCATATGTTAAGAATGTTGTATTTCTAAACAAAATACACATATTATATATAATGTATATTACCTCATTAACTCCAATAAATTGATAGAGGCCGATAAATTACTTAATTGTCTAAAAACATATACTGTATTAGTGCTCACTGTTATATATCCTGATACATGTAATACTTTATAATGACTTAGCATATCCCAGTAAACACTGCAATAGTTAGAGTATTTTATATTATCCATACAACAGAGAAAATTATATTCAAAACTCAAAAAGATGTCATATATCTATTCATTTAACAATTATGATGTTTCTTCTATAAAATATTTACTTACAATGAAATACAGGCTGAGTATCCCTATTTCAAAATGTCTGGGACCAGATATATTTTGGATTTTTTCATATTTTAGAATATTTCTATATGCATAATTAGATAGGTCAGCTCAAGTTGGACGGTTAGGAGACAAAGTCAGAGTGGCAAGATTTCATTGGTTTGGACATGTGCAGAGAAGAGATGATGAGTATATTGGAAGAACGATGTTAAGGAAAGAGCTACCAGGGAAGAGGAAAAGAGGAAGGCCTAAGAGAAGGTTTATGGATGTGGTGGGAGAGGACACGCAGGTGATGAGTGTAACAGAACAAGATGCAGAGGACAGGAAGATATGGAAAAAGATGATCTGCTGTGGCAAACCCTAATTGGAGCAGCCGAAAGAAGAAGAAGATATCTTAATAAATCATATCCTCAAGCCATTATAATGTGCATTGATATGAGAAATATATTAAACCTTAAAAGTGATGATTGTAATGTACAGACTGTATTGATTTCCCTTTTAAGAGGGCTAATGCTGCATATTTTGTTTTTTTGTCATTTTATATCAGATACCTGTTGTCACTTCTCAAGCAACTGGCCTTACAAGTCAGGAATATCTCAGCCAACCTTCACTCCATTGTTTCTGCTGTGCTGGATGTAATTACCTAACCAATATGTCACTACATTCAGTTTTTGCATGGTGTGTGTGTACATACATAAAACATAATTTTGCCAACATTAAAAAAACAAATATACACATCAAAAGGCAATATGCCACAGTATCAGATTTTCCTGACAAAATTGGAGCAATTTGTTGAACTCATATTGCAATTGGGGCACCTAGTGAGAATAAAGTTACTTTTATTAATTGTAATTGACATTTCATTAACACACATGTTATGTGCAATTTCAACGGTGCCATGCAATACTTTTGAATGCAGGTGTTATTTTCTTGCTTCACTGTGGACAAAGCTCGTTGACTATGTTTTGTTGCAAGCACTTAATACTTCACAGGGAACCCACCACTCTCTCAACATAGTGGTGATCGTGTGTTATTTTCTTGAGGCACTCAGTGCTTTGTGGGAGCTTCTCCTCCCCACCTTTGGATCATCAATCACGTGTAGCTGCTTTTTGGTACTCTAAGCTTCTTGGAGGACTCCCTACCACCCCATCTGCTTTGAATCTGCACATTATTCATGTCCACTTTTTGCTATAAGAATATTTTCACGCTCAAATTCAAATGAAGCTTTATAAAAGAGACCCCTACTGTAGTGTGGAATTTTAACTTCTAGCATCATTTTGGCACTCAAAACGTTTCAGATTTTGGGGCAGTTTGGATCTTGGAATTTTTGGATTAGGTATACTCAACCTGTGCTGTATTAATTTTTCTCATTCAGAAAACTGTTTCTGTTTCTAAAATTGTAGAGATTTCTCATTTTTATAATTTGGATATTACAATAAGCTATCAAGTGCTTTTAAAGAACTTTCATTTTGCCTGCTGTTGGGATATGCACCATCATCCTGTGATTCAATAGTGAAGAAGGAGGCACACATTATAGATAAAGTAGTTAACCTGATCATCTTTTTACTGAGCCTTTTTATTTATTGTAAAATGCATTTGTCTTTTACATTCAATAATATTATGGATTAAATAAAAATGTTTAAACCAGTGATGCATTTTGTAAATTATTTAGTGATATCATTATGGTGTTCGCCATCTCATTGTGCTGTTTTGCTCATTTTACAGAGCTACAATACAAAGGTTTACATTTATCTTCTTTTGATTGGAGAACAAGTAGATTAAGTGACTTGCTTACATAGTGATTAAGAGGCAAGAACTGAAAAAACAACTCTGTGGTTTAAAGATTAATACCTAAACCTTAAGACCATACTGCATGATTACCAAATGGTCTTTCAACAGCAAAATCAATGCCTAATGTTCTTTCAGGAAATAAGGTAGGTCTCAATAGATGTGCTTTGAACATGAAAAGCAATTTGCCTTTCACAGTAGTGATGTCACAATAAATCCTTGTTCTATACATCAGATATCACACATTTTATTTCAGGAGTTTCACTGAATTACAATCCGACTATTACAGAATATTGTACTGTCTGTCACACTCATTGGCTATAATTGGTTTTATATATTAAGTTCTAACATTTGGTGATATTTGGATACCCATTAGCTGCTTATCTTTTTTTAGTCAAATAAATGTAACCTTATTATTCAAAAAGTCACCTATTTACATTTATACTGATGGGTTTTGCAATTTCCATTACCTATGTCAAGCAATTTTTATAAATAAACTGAAGCTGATCAGTTTATGTTGCATATTCACTGTTATTGTGTGAATTTGATCATGCAGACCTTATTGTGGCTTGTGTCAGGGATGCCAGGGGCGACAACCCGGCCGGGACGCCTGGAAGGACTGGAAGAGGGTCTATGCCCACCCTGGATCACTTGGGGGCCACCACCCTGGTTGCTTTGGGGGCCACGGGTAGAGGGCTTGGAAGCCAAACCCTGTAGGGGCCCGTGGTCACCACCAGGGGGCGCCCCAATGCCTTGGGAACCCTGAACCTCAGCACTTCCGCCACACCAGGAAGTTCTGGGGGGAAGAAAAGAAGGGACATCCGGAGAACTTCCGGGAGAACAGCCGGCACTTCCGCCACACTGGGTCGTGTCAGCGGGAGATTGCCGGGGAGCATCTGAAGCACATCCGGGTGCGGATAAAAGGGGCCACCTCCCTTCATTCGAGGCTGGAGTCGGGTGGAAGAATGACGGCAGAAGGAGCGAGAGTGGAGGCGGCCCGAAGAAAGGCAAGGTGTTGTTTGGCCAGGAATTTGGGGACTTGGGGTTTGTGTGTGCACTGAGTATTGTAAATAGACGTAAAATAAACATGTGGTGGTGATTTTCAACGTGTCTGCCTGTCTGTGTCCGGGGCGCATCCACACTTGATACTTATAATTACTATGTACACAGTAATGTCTAAGATCCCACATATATGAATTTTCAATTGGTATACAGTACTTCAAACATTGCTTTAGATACTGTCGATAGATAGCTTGAGTCCTTTCAAGTTGTTGTATGGTAGGCACTCATGAGGCATCTTGGATGTTGTACGTGAGGAATGGACAGGAATCCGGACAAAAGCTCATGGGCTGAGCTTTGCAGATTGGGTTATTTCATTGCAAGATAGGATTTAGATAGATAGATAGATAGATAGATAGATAGATAGATAGATAGATAGATAGATAGATAGATAGATAGATAGATAGATAGATAGATAGATAGATAGATAGATAATTTGTCACTGGAGGAAATTTGGCTTTGTAAATAAATCAATAGATAAATATGTGTATATTCACATAACAGTCTGAACACACACCGGAATGACTAAAAATGAAGAAAATATTCATTTCAAGCAGGTATACGTATCACTGTTGGTATAAAGGAGCATCAGTAGCGTTTTTTGACATACTTCTGCTGAATATTTCATTGGATGAAATTTCTCAGTGTTAGTGTGTCAGGATTAAAATGTGCAGATTTCTTCATATTGGCATTCAGTTTTGTTTTATTGTTCTTTTTTGCTACTACTTCCAGGGGTCCAAAGTGCGTTCCATATCCATGCCTGCCCTTTATATTAGCTTGTTGATTCAGGGGGCCTCTTTTAAGATGTTATTAGCCCAGCACACCACAGCATAGAAGATTACATTGGCCATCACAGAGTTGTAGAAGACATTAAGGATGTCACTTCTCACATTAAGAAACGCAGGCTCCTAAGAAAAATAGAGCTTCCTTTCCTCTTTCTTATATTGTTCCTCTGAATTATAGGTCCATCCTGTCATTAATGTGGATCCCCAGGTACCTGTAGGAATGCTCCACCTCTATGTCCACTCCCTGAACAGTGACCTGCGAAAATCTATAACCACTTTCTTGGATTTGCTGATGTTAAGTTGGGGAGTCAATGTAGTTTGGTCCATGGTTCCACCCTAAAACGACAGGGACAGGGAAGTGCTGCCCTAATGTCATCTCCTGGCATCTATCAACGTCCTAAACAGACAGCACCTCCAGCCGTGGCTCAGATGGTGGCACTCATAACATTGTCGCTCTCTTCCTGCAGACATGGAAGGAGGACGGGAAGTTCTGCTTCATTTTGCACCCAGCTGTAGTTGGCATGTTGCTCACACACGGAAGCCTATGGCAAGAAGAGAGACCCTGCACTGTCTGTGTCCTCTTGAACTTGTGTGGGGCTGCCACTGGTATTTGGGGTGGTGCGCTGTGGCTGTTGGCACATACAAGCTGGCACCTTGCACCCACCTAGGCCATTTCCTCCTCCATCACGTGATCAGCCATTACATCTGCATTTGATGTAGGAGTTTCAGCTACTTGGCACCCAGTACCATTTAGTACTGGGGCTACTGTAGAGTCCTGCGCCACACCACCTCAGCCACTCGTGTGCTACCTTCAGGGGTGCCTCGGCCGCCCTTTCTAACTCCTTGATCACCTGCTTCAGTAGGCCCAGCTCATGTAAGCGATCCCATATGGGCTAGAGTACTTCTCCTAGCTCCCATACGGAGAACCCACAGTCATTAAGTTCATCTGGCAGTGAACTTGGGCTTAACTCAAGCTTGTACCCGCTTATACCCCTTTAGTGGTGGGACCCCGGCACACAACCTCCAACCCTTTACCTGCCACTGAGAGGGCATCCTGGCCCAAATCCACCCACCCCACCAACCCCTGGCTGGGCATGGAATTCCTTTCTTTTGGTCTCTGTGTATGACTCCCATGCGCACGTGTGTGACAACATATACACTGTGCAGTGAAATGTAAGCCTTCCTCCAGCCACTGGGCCCCAGTCTCCATCAGTCGAATCCACTTCACCGTCGTCCCACAGATTGGCATGCCTCAGCCACATACGTGGATCTGGACAATCTCCATCTAAGAGGTAGACATATGGGACAGACATACAACACTCCTAGGGCACACTGCCACTGGGCCCAGCACCTACCTCTTGGGTCCTGTCTTCTGGAGCTTACTTCTTCAGGATGACTTCCTTTGAGTTGCGCTTGGCCTTTTTCTTACCCATTGGGGTGGAAGTAGTGGTTCAATGAGCCTTTCTTCTTTTGTTTTTCCTTCAAGCATGGCTTCAGCACGTGCTGCCAAAAAGCAGCATGTGTATGAGTGGCACTATGCTACCATATATGTGCGCCTCACGCTACTGTGTCAGGTCACCACAAGAATGAATCTGCAGGTCCCAGCCTTGCAGACGGCCAAAAATCTTGCTGACTATGCCACTTGTGGACCACCAGGGGGCGCACCAGCTGGTCCAACTCGATACAGACAGTAAGAGCCACATGTCTTCTTTCTCTTGCCTCCACTCCTTCTCCTTCAAGCATTGTCCACCTCCTCCCGACTCTGGCTCCCAGAGTAGTGGCTGCTGGCTCCTTTTATAAGGCACCTGGAAGTGGTCCAGTTGCTCATTGACCTACTTCCCACAGCACTTCCAGGTTTGGCAGAAGTGGTGCATACAAGGGCTCAGCAGTTCTTCAGGTGCCCCCTGGTGGTGGCCACAGGAGATAATGCTCTGGATAGGCTCTCTCCCCCAGAACGTCCATTATAGGGACTTCCTGGCTGGGCAAAGTCCCCGTCCATCTGCCACAGTATCCAATAACTAGGATAACCACTATGGAAACCACTATGAAAAACGGTAATAACTAGGATAACCACTGTGGAAAATGGTGCCACAATTTAATAATATTAATGTAAAACAGGAAATATCTAAAAAAAATAACTATGCTCTGCCTTTACTTTCTTATTATGAAATGTCTCAATTTGAAATGTTTTTTTAATAAAAGTTTCTTTATAGCATGATCATTCAAAGCAATTTAAGCAAACATTCACCAATTGCTTTAATCCAAGTACAATTTCCTTCTTATAGAAATATACTGAAGTGTTTTCAGAATTTACTTTACTAGAACCTTTTTTCCCCAAAGGTCTCTTTTCATTTAATTTTTTTCCAGTATTTTCAGGATGGCAATATGATGGCAGATAAATTTATCACCATACTCTAATGACTGCCAAAATATATTAGGCATCATTAGTTAATATTTGCTTTCAATGTGGTGGTGCTTCTTTTGTTGCAGCACTTTGCATGCAAGTAATGTGCAGCATAAAAAATGCTTTAGAAAAGTATGTATTTTTTCCTTTTAAGTAACTGAGACAGTAGAATGTTTGTAGTTCCCTTAATTAAAGCAGGGCATTAGAAACATGAAGCAGCTGTGCTTCCCAAATTCTGCATTCACTTCGCTTTTATTCTGTTTTGAAGTTGCAGAGTATCTTGAGCTAGATGATGACCTGCACAAGGTCAGTGAAAGTCTCTTAGTAGATGTGGGGCATAGCTGTTGCTCAGGCAACCCATCTTCATTGGCTCAAAGGTACACAGAGTTCAAATATGGGACAGTGTGAGGGAAATCGACAATCATTTATTATTCATTGTAGTCCTTCTGCGTTCTTTATTACTGTTTACATATTGGTTTTCTGTTAATACAAAATGCATCAAATATATGAATAAAAAATAATATGTTTTTTTATATATTAAACCTTTTAAATGCAATGACATCTCAAAATAATTTATATCTGTGGTATATTTGCCATTTGCAGACTTGCCCTAGCATTAAAATGGATTTGGAGTAGAAATCTCATCAGCAAATATGGTTTTTAGTCTTTTACTAATCTCACTAATTTGCTTACACCATAGGGAAAGCATCATGATGTAGTATTTGTAAAAATGATTGAATGTGATTTAATGATTTGTAAAAGTGAGCTTTTCCCAAAATAGTGGGACTTTGGTCCAGTGGCTAACACTGCTATATAATCTATCAGTCCAGAATTCAAATCGTATATGTTCTGTCTGGAGCATACGAGGTGTGGCAGAAAAGTAATGAGACTGATTTTTTATTTACCAAAGTTTTTATTTTTTTCAAACATCAATGTTATCCCCTTCAAAGTAGTTCCCTTGGGCAGCTATACACCGATGGAGACGTTGTTCCCACTGTTGGTAGCAGCGCTGGAAGTCTTCAACCGGTATGGTCTTCAGCATGTCCGTTACACTCTTTTGGATGTTTTCTAAAGTCCTGAAATGACGTCCTTTGAGGACATTTTTCAGTTTAGGATAAAGGAAAAAGTCACACGGACTGAGGTCTGGTGAATAAGGGGGCTGGGGAACCACAGGAATGCCTTTTGAGGTCAAAAATTCTGTTATGGAGAGGGCAGTTTTTCGGCACCATTTTGGCACAGACCTTTCGCATGTGCAAATGTTCAGTCAAAATTTGATGAACGGTAAATCTGTTCAAATTTACTTGTTCACTTAACATTCTTAATGTTAAACGACGGTCTGATCTCACAAGAGTGTTCACATGTTCGATGTTTTCATTGGTTTTCGAAGTTGAAGTCCTCCCTAAACGATGTTCATCTTCAACATGTTTTCTGCCTTCCAAAAATGATTTGTGCCAGCGAAAAACTTGAGCTCGGGATAAAGGATGTTCCCCATAGGCCTGTTTTAACTTTTCAAACGTCACACTTGCCGTTTAATGTCACAACGTTGCTCCAAATTCCGCTGTTCTATTTTGCGTGACGCACAACCAAAAACACAACTTTGCTAATAGCAGTCACAAAAATCACGTAGTTAACGGAAGGAGTTGAAACTCGCACTGAGCTATGGGAGGGTACTGATACACGTGCTCTATCAAGGACAACAGCGCAGCGTTGCCAGATCGCTTGCAGTGTTGCCAGTCTCATTACTTTTCTGCCACACCACATGCTCTCTCTGTATCTCCCTCATCCCAATAAACATCTTGGTTGTATTAATTTCAATTTGTGAATTGGCCTAATGGGTATAGAATGCACTTGAGTGGGCCTTGTAATGGATTGTTGCCCTCTCCAGGACTCTTTCCTGCCTTATGCTAAGTATTGTCAGGGTAGATTCTGGTGCCCTAACCTTGAATTGAATTAAACAGGTTTGATAATGTTGTGTTTAATTTAGGTTGTTAATAGTAAGCTTTAGTGAAAGTCCTAATTGCATTCATCATCCATATAAACTGGCAGTAGAAAACAAATCCCCAAAGTCAAGCCACTTTATCCTAAACAAACAATTGTTTACAAAAGAGTAATGAAAAAATATATCCAAAACAATAATGACCTCTGTCTTAATATAACAAACAGTGTGGTTACATCAAACCCTTCAGTTGTTTATGTGTTAACTGGCATTAGCCCTCTATACTGCACCCTGAATTAGTCTAGTTGTAACAAGGCTACATAACTTGACAGTCGGATTGGCCTGCTGGACTATCTATCACTTTATAATGTGACTGGGTGGGTGTCTGTAAATAGCCCTTCAGGCACTTTTGATAATGACCCATTGCTGGAAGGATCCCGCCTGGTAAATATTCCAGCTGCCTGTTGCCGGCGTCATGTTTCTATAACAACTGAGAGGGGAAAGGATGTTTCGGCAGGAAACTTTTTCTTTTTAAGGGGTATTGCAGATCAAGGAAGGGAGAGAAGAAAGGAAGGAAAAGGCTGAAGGCAATGAGGCGACTATCTATGCTCTAAGAATCATTCAGGATCTTATTTCACCCAGGAAAGTCTGCTATTTGTGGGTGGCCACCTCGAAGAAATAATCAGGTGACGAATCCCCGAGAAGAGGCCAGGTACTGGTGTTCTCCGGGTTTTCCCGTCTGGTGAGTCGGATTCATGAGTGCATTCCTTCATGATAGTCAGCGGAGAAGCCGTTTCGCCAGAGGACTGTTGTGTTTCCTCATGCCATATGGTAGGAACTGAACTGCAGGGCTTTTCTCCTGATATTTGGACTACGTTAAATCTTTCTTTTTGTTTTCTCTGAGTACTGTTTTATTTTTTTTTTTATCGTCTGTGTCAAACCGGGGGTTAGGATTTGGCCGCTGGGGAGGGTGCCTGGGGAAGGGGTTCACTAATGAGCACTCTGGCACCGGGCAAGTAAATGTGAACAGCCAATTTCAATATATTTATCAGTCCCACTTTCTTTTGCGTATGATTTTTGCCAATTATTTAAGGGCGTGCATAGGGGATAAGAGGGGCCAAGAACCGAATATGGTAATGCTATTTTATACTTCAAATATCGTCCATTTCCCTCTCGGGTTGTGAAGTGTAGGAATCATGTTCCCGTATCTGGCGGTTGCTACATAGTAACCATTAGCTCGCTTAGACAACTTTTAGCATGTTCTTATTATGCTGGTTATCGTACCATCAGTCTGAACAAGAAAATGCATAGTTTAAACAGGGTTGGAAAAAAATGAATGCTCTCCCCACTCATGCACTCTAGGTCCTAATTGTATGATTATCACAGATGTCTGTCTATTTGTCCAATACACTTGATTTCTTTCATTTAGATGGACTGATTTTGTACATTTTGTCTTCTAAGATTTGTATTATGACACATGGGTCCAAACATCATACACTGTAGTATGTGTTAATTGAATTAATATATGCTCATTTTATAACTGGACAGAACTGAAGTTGGGAGTTTGAATCCTGCTATCAGTTATTTTACATGTGGAGTTTCTCCTCATGTCCATATGGGATTCATCCCACATCCCCAAATATGTGAAGGTTTAGTTAAATTGACCACACAGGTGTGTGTAGAAAGGGCAGGCATCTTGTTCAGGGTTTTTACTTGTCTTATACCTAAAACTGGATAAGAAGATTTAACAATTTCCTGTTTTATGTCAGCAGTGGCACGGTGGTAGCGCTGCTGCCTCGCAGTTAGGAGACCCGGGTTCGCTTCCCGGGTCCTCCCTGCATGGAGTTTGCATGTTCTCCCCGTGTCTGTGTGGGTTTCCTCTGGGCGCTCCGGTTTCCTCCCACAATCCAAAGACATGCAGGTTAAGTGGGTTGGTGATTCTAAATTGGCCCTAGTGTGTGCTTGGTGTGTGTGTCCTGTGGTGGGCTGGCACCCTGCCCAGGATTGGTTCCTGCCTTGTGCCCTGTGTTGGCTGGGATTGGCTCCAGCAGACCCCCGTGACCCTGTATTTGGATTCAGCGGGTTAGAAAATGGATGGATGTTTTATGTCACTTCATAAATTACATTTCTAGAGGATGCAATCCAAACATTTGTGTACAGGACTGGCATCACTACAGTGTTTTGTCAAGATATAATCTTTACTTGACTACCCTGAGAGCTCTATTTCCATATTAATTTCTCTGTATATGTATTTTTCAGAGTATTAACCTTCTCAAATTGCATTTCATCTAAGGTTGAGAGCTTGCGGAGAGTATACACTCAGGACAGGACTCAATCAGGCTCAACCCTCATGCTTGTTCTGCTAACAATTAAAATTCGGTAATTATAAAACATAAACAAATTGGATAATATCTTTGAAATACAGTAAATATCATGGTCTTGAGAATCAGATTAATCGGTATCATTGACATACAGTAATATGTAAAAGTATTAATTTCCTTGACCAATATGAAAAATCCTACACCAAAATGTTGGATTAACAGAAAAATTATAAAATTGGTTAAGAGACTGAATCCTTCTAAACACCATTGAAAATCTAAAAATAGACATCTTTATTGACAAATTTATATTGATCAACTTAATATCAAACATTTTCAGAGTGAGTTAAATAGGAAGGCAAAATGCATTTACTAAAGAGAAAATATTATTTTAAGAAAGTGCTGTTAATAGCTTTCAAAGAAATTAAATTGATTCTTTTGTTTCTAATACAAGCCACAATATCCTTAGTGATTAAGGAGACAGAACTCATGTGTACACACAAACACACACATGCACGCACACACATAAAGCTGTTGGGATACTGCCTGGTAACTTGGTTCAAATTCTTCCAGTGAACTCACCTACGGTTAAGATCTTGTCCTCTTTAAAGTATAAGTCATGTTGGTACTTTGTTGTTAAGTCTCAAGCCTCATTAGCCACTTTGTCCCTGTGGAGCTGCCATTCCACTTGTGATGTCAGTCTCTTCCATCACAGTGACATTTAAATGGAAGTACTTATACATTATATTCAAATGATTTTTCCTCTTGAGTTCATTCCTTACTTAATTTATGCCATACTCTGTTTTTTCTTTTTTGTAAATATCCGTTTCCTTATTACATACTCTGGGACTGCTTTTTAGGCTGCTTAACATGTTTCTGACATTTGTTTAATGACTGTGTTTCTCTGTTCATTTCCCTGTTACTTAGCTTCGACACCTACCTGTCAAACTAGCCTGTCTTTGTTCTCCAAATAAAATCCTTAACTTTTCAAGTGCTGTGGTTGTGTTTCATTTGCATTGCTTCATTTAGGTTTATTGGTAACTAGCAAAATACCCGCGCTTTGCAGCGGAGAAGTAGTGTGTTAAAGAAGTAATGAAAAAGAAAAGGAAACATTTATATAATATTATTATTATATTAATAATAACGTAACATGATTGACAATGTAATTGTTTTGTCATTGTGATGAGTGTTGCTGGCATATATATATATATATATATATATATATATAGTAATAAATAACGAGTCCTCAAAATAGAAAAAGTTTTGGGGTTTTATCCCCGTATATTGTCGTCCAGACAAAATGAAAAGAATGATCCAAATATGACCCTTTTTCAGTACACAAATGAATGAAATGCTGGTTGGCAGGAAGTGACATTTGGAGGCGGGACCACGGAACCAACGTCACCAGGAGCAGACTGAAGTAATCGAGTGGGAACCGGAAGTGACGTCATCAGATGGACACCGGAAGTGACGTCATCACGGCCATTTTGGATTTGTGATTTTGAGACTGTTTTACTTGTCTTCCGGTTTTCTGTAGATAGAAAGAGAGTCAGGTAAGCACCACGTGATAAACCCTTGTCTCGCGAGATTTCACTCACCTTTAGGCTCTTTGACTGCCTCCTAATCGCACGTGTGTGACATGACCCCCCCCTCAGCCCAGACCCATTCGGTCGGGCGACCTGCACCGAGAGGTCGTGAACCCGGGAGAGAGCATCTGCGTTGGCCTGCAAGGAACCTCTACGAGGTTACGAAGTAACGCTAAAACGGTACGGTTGAAGATCCAAAAACCACCTAGTGACGCGAGGATTTGACTCCCGATGAAGGGACATCCACTGTAAAGCGGCATGGTCCGTCACCAGAGTAAACTCTTGCCCCAATAGGTAGTACCTTAATGATGTGATAGCCCACTTAATCGCCAAGGCCTCTCGCTCCACCGCAGCATACTTTGTCTCACGGTCCAGCAGTTTCCGGCTCAGATACATAACGGGGTGTTCAGCACCGTCGATACATTGGCTCAACACGGCACCCAGTCCTGCGGCTGATGCATCGGTCTGGAGAACAAAAGGAAGAAAAAAGTCAGGAGATTTTAAAACAGGTGCTGACGTAAGGGCCGATTTTAAGTCACTAAATGCTTTATCTACTATATCATCCCATACCACTTTTATAGGTGCCCGTTTCTTTGTCAAATTAGATAAGGGCGAAGCAATTTCTGAGAAATGTGGCACAAAGCGATATAGTAACCAGCTAATCCCAAAAATGCTTGTACTTGCCGCTTATTAATCGGACGGGGCCAATTTATGATGGCATCAATTTTAAGACATTGTGGCTTCACGACACCTCCCCCCACCAGATAGCCCAAATATTTGGCTTCTCTCAATCCAAAGAAACATTTCTTTGGATTAATACGAAGCCCTGCTGCTGCTAGTGTGGAAAGTACCATTTTCACCTGCCATACATGATCCTTCCATGTGCTGGAATAGATGACGACGTCATCTAGGTAGGCGGCACAATAGGAATTGTGGGGCCGTAGCAGTGTGTCTACCAGACGTTGGAAAGTAGCTGGCGCCCCATGCAAACCAAATGGAAGGACTCTGTACTGCCAATGTCCACTGGGAGTGCTAAATGCGTTTTTTTCTTTTGCAGAATCCGCTAAGGGAATTTGCCAATACCCTTTTGTCATGTCAAGGGTAGTTAGGAATTGAGCGCCTCCTAGTCGATCGAGCAGGTCATCCACTCGTGGCATTGGATACGCATCAAACTTAGAGACCTGATTGAGTCGTCGGAAGTCATTACAAAACCTCCAAGACCCATCGGGTTTAGAAACTAGAACAATTGGACTAGACCAAGGGCTATAGCTTTCCTCGATTATCCCTAAATCCAGCATTCGTCTAATTTCCAACTCTACTTCCGCTTTCTTTGCCTCCGGGAGTCTGTAAGGTCTCTCCCTGACAATCACTCCAGGGTCTGTAATAATATCATGCGCAATCAATGCAGTACGTCCAGGTAATTCATCTACCACCTTAGGTACAGACAAGATAGCCTTTTCGAGATCTTGTCTTTGTTCTGATGTTAAGTTGGAACCAAAATTAAGTTTGGCACAGGACATAAAAAGTGAACTAGGCTGTCCGGAGGAGGGGTCGGGTTCCCTGTCCTTCCACGGTTTCAGCAAGTTAATATGATATATTCTTTCACTCGGTCGACGATTCGGTTGTTTAACTAAATAGTCGACGAGACCTTTTCTTTCTTTAATTTCATAAGGTCCTTGCCAATGGGCTAACAATTTATAATGGGATGTTGGGACTAATACCATAACACGATCACCCGGGACAAATTCCTAATGGTGGTGTTTCTATTATAGTAACGTGACTGCGCTGCTTGCGCTTTTTCTAAATTCTCTTTTAGGATAGGCCTAATTTTCTCTAGTCTATCGCGTAATTGCGCGATATATTCAAGAATATTTGAGGTAGGAGTACCTCCTCCTCCCAACCTCTTTAGCATGTCCAAAATCCCCTGGGTTGTCTTCCATATAATAATTCAAAAGGAGAAAACCCTGTTGAGGTTTGGGCACCTCCCGGTAGGCAAACAAAACGAGAGGAAGCAACTGATCCAAGTTTCTCCCGTCCTCGTTAACTACCTTGCGCAACATTTTAACGTCTGGTTAAAACATTCAACCAATCCATCAGTTTGAGGATGATAAACCGATGTTTTTAGATGTTTTATCTTGAGTAATTTGGCCACTTCCCTGAACGTTTCTGAAGTGAAAGGAGTCCCTTGATCTGTTAAGACTTCTTTGGGGATCCCAACACGCGCGAATATTGTTACTAATTCCCATGCGATATTTTTTGTATTAGCTGAGCGCAACGGAACAGCCTCTGGAAAGCGAGTGGCATAATCTACTAAAACTAAAATATATTTAAATCCTTTTAACGAGGGTTGTAATGGACCAACGAGATCGATACCTACTCGTTCAAATGGGATATCAATGAGGGGAAGGGGAATAAGAGGAGCTTTAGTCCTTCTAGGTATCTGGCGCAATTGACACTCCGGACATGAAGCGCAAAATCGCCTGACCTCCTCATTAATTCCCGGCCAAAAAAATCTGAGTTTTATTCTCTCTAAAGTCTTATCGGAGCCGAGATGGGCTCCTAGAAGGTGGGCATGTGCTAATTCACATACTTTTCGCCGAAACGTACATGGAATTAACAACAAAGCTTCACCCTCGTGTTCTGCCACTCGATATAATAATTCATTTTTAATTACAAAGAACGGCATCGGTGGCATGGGATCTAGGTTTGTATAACCGTCAGTAGATACTATTGCATTTCTAGCATTTTTTAATGAATCATCATTCCATTGTTCTCTTTTGAATGATGACGGGGTTAATCTAAATTGTGCCGTTAAATTTTGAATAGGATCTTGTTCTAATTCAATGGGAGGAGCTATTGCCTCTATGTCTTCTGCGTCGACTGTAGCAGCTCCCGCAGAGGACGATGGGACATCAAAACTTTCGCACTGGGTACCCGTATGGATCCGTGCTACTGAGGGACACGGCGTGGAGGCAGTCGGAGCAGTATTCTCCATTACTAAGCCCAAATTCTTATTAGATGCAGTTACGTTCATACCGCTGTTAATTTTATTCCAATCTCTTCCTAATATGACTGGAAAAGGGGGATCGGGCAATATTGCCATAGCCATAGATATTATTTTATATTCTACTGATTTCACACACCTGGCGGTTTTGTAATATTTAATATCCCCATGTATACACTTTAGACTAGCTTTCTCCTTAGTCCACTGTTGCGGTAATACGTAACGGGTAGCAACAATGGAAATGTTACTCCCGGAATCAAACATTGCCCTTACCTTTCTGCCATTTATAATAACTGCACCTGTATATGGAAGAGACAGAGGGTTATTCACTGTGGCACAGTACCTTTCTCCCTTTACTATCGAGCAATCCATCGACTCGTAGGCACAGCTCGGGGACAGATGTCCGATCTCCCCGCACTTGAAACAGCGAGGGGGGCCGGCTGGTCTGTCCCTTCTATGAACGGCAGGTTCGGGAGTTTGTCGGGGGGGCTCAGGGACTGCCCCACGTATCTGTTGGGTTCGGCGAGAAGTCCGTTCCGACCACCCCGATTTACTGGCCGCCCAATGACGCTCCGTTATCTGAATCAGGGTGTCCATATCCTCGTATGTTTGTTTTCTTATTTGGTGGGCGATGTGGTCAGGGAGGGCATGGACGAAGGTCTCACATGCAAGGAGCTCCGCTATTTTATGGGAGGAGTTAATGTCGGGCGTAGCCAGCGACACACCTTTCCCCAAGCTTCAAAGCCCTGCGTTCTTATCGGCCTTTCGGGATCAAACTGCCACTCCCTCCACTCTCTTGCCTGTTGTTCGGATGAAACGCCGTAGCGCTTGAACACCTCAGTCTTCAGAGCGTCATAGTTGGCTGCCTGTTCCTCGGTTAAGTCGTAATAAGCCCTCTGTGCCGTTCCCTTCAAATAGGGAGCCAGTAGGTACGGCCTCCGACCTCGGCCAAGCATTCCGCTTCGCGGTTCTTTCAAAAATCAAAAAATAGGACTCAATGTCATCTCCTTCAGTTAAAGGTGTTCACTGGATTGGCTGTGACCGAGCCACCTACGTCCGTGCACCAGCACGGGAATGAGCCTCGGCTTCTGCCAACTGGGTTCGGGTGTCCCCCATCTGGATCTTCAGGGTTTGGAGATCTCCCATGACCGTATTTAGGACAGTATTCAGGTCTTGTTCTTCGCTCATGATGAACAATTGTATCCTGCCGACTACGCCAACTGTAATAAATAACGAGTCCTCAAAATAGAAAAAGTTTTGGGGTTTTATCCCCGTATATTGCCGTCCAGACAAAATGAAAAGAATGATCCAAATATGACCTTTTTTCAGTACACAAATGAATGAAATGCTGTAACAAAATGGCGTTTATATAGAGGGTGGGATGATGGGAGGAAGTGGTTGGCAGGAAGTGACGTTTGGAGGCGGGACCACGGAACCAACGTCACCAGGAGCAGACTGAAGTAATCGAGTGGGAACCGGAAGTGACGTCATCGCGGCCATTTTGGATTTGTGATTTTGAGACTGTTTTACTTGTCTTCCGGTTTTCTGTAGATAGAAAGAGAGTCAGGTAAGCACCACGTGATAAACCCTTGTCTCGCGAGATTTCACTCACCTTTAGGCTCTTTGACTGCCTCCAACTCGCACGTGTGTGACAATATATATATATATATACACACACACATACACACAAATATATATACATATACATACATATATATATACAGTATACACATATACATATATACATAGATATATACTGATATACTGTACACATATATACATATATATACACATATATACATATATACAAATATATATGTATATATGTGTGTGTTTGTATATATATATATATATATATATATATATATATATATATATATATATATATATATATATACTCGCAAAAAAAGAAACGTCCTCTGACTTTCAATTGTTTTTACTTTCAGTAAACTTAATGTGTAAATATTTGTATGAACACTAAAAGAGTCAACACCATAAGACATAAACTAAAAATGTTTCACAATGTGTCCCTGAATGAAGGGAGGCTCAAAATCAAAAGTACCAGTCAGTATCTGGTGTGATAGATGGATAGATGACAGTGTTGTGCTGGTGTGGACCCAGTATGGACACCTGCAAAGATCCATGGGATTTACAGTCCTAAGGGACAACTGTTTCGGTGCTTCCAGAAGGTGCTGCAGGTAGAAGGACTCCCTGCTTTGGGGGGCTTCCATTTGACCTGAAAGTACTTTCATCAAGCTATGCTCTCCAGCTTCCTCCAGTTGAGTTAAGAGTCGGGAGGCAGAAGGCAAAGCTCACCTGGAGGAGGAAAAGTAGTATTGTGAATTGGACATTGTGGTGTGGACTGTAAAAAAGTACTTGCTGAATATTTTGCACCCGTGACTGTCTTGGTGTGGTTGTGTCTGAGGTTTCACAACATTAAAGCCCCAAAAACTGGTGCAAAAAGCCCCACAACTGGAAAGGTCACTGTCAATCTTCAGCTTCTACATCAAAAAGGGCAAACAAGGAATCTTTATAAAATTGAAAAATATATATCACAAAAAAGCTTTGTAGCAAAAGAGGTTACAAGGAACACAAAAGGTACAGACAGAATTTCCTTAAAAATGGTCAGTCCAGTGGCAGACAGGTCCTAATACATAAATCCAGTGACAGAGACAGAGAGAGAAAGACAAGGATGCCAAAACAGAGCAAAGAGGTCAAAACCCAGAAATTCAATAAAAAAGCACAGCAATAAACAAAAACAACTCACCAACACTCAGCACATACAATGTACCTCAATGAACTGTGTGTTCTCTCAACCTTAATAGGGCTTAGGGCATTCCCTTGATGGAGATGGACAGGCGGTTCTGATTCTTGGGAAACTATCTACAACATACAAATAACATGTAGAGCAGCTATGAACACACAAAAATTAAAAAATACAAATAATAAACATAAATGAATGAAGCTGAATGAAGATGTTTCCGGTGTGATCAACCCGGCCACTTGTCGCCTATCCCCTGCTCAATCAATGGAAATTGGGTTGGCTGAGATTTGTTGCTCCTGTGTTCCTTATTCAACAGAAAAAATGGATGGCTTAATGATCTCGGTGAAGTTGTAGGGCCACTAGATCACAGCAGTATTGGACTCAGTAAGTGACCTTTGTGTTGTCAGATGGGATTGTCTTGACGATGAGTACCTTTGTAACACTGAAACTATAAACATACGTTGTGTACATGAAGATATTAAGGACTATCAGACATTGTGCCTTCCTTTAACATATGAGGGTCGGCACTTGAAAGTTTGGACTGCCATTTCGGACTCCTGCCCCTGGCCCTTGCTGATTGGCAGGAGGAATACCCTTTTTCCTAGACTAATGACCAAATGTCAGGTGCTAGTCATCAAGCCTCCTGTCAAGCTATACGAAGGGGAAGAATAAGAACTGGTGGCTGTCAGGGAAGATCTTAAGCCCCGATTAGACATTGAACCCGATCACTCCAGCGAGACCAGGGGAGACACTCCCAGTTTCCCAGAGTGACCGCTCAACTTGCAAATGCCTCCGAACACAAACCGAGCACTAGTGAGCAGATGAATTTTTGAATGGAATATTGGTGTTTTTTCCACCCTCCTGGGCATGACTAACCTTGCAGAACATAAAATCACTACTGAACCCGGTGTTCAAGGTGCAGAAGCGCCCATTTCGGATCCCTGAAGTGCAACAGAATATTGTGCGGAAGGAAGTCAAACAGATGCTGGCATTAGGTTTAATTCGTAAAAATTAAAATTGACTGGTGCACTCTGGTCGTATTAGTCCCAAAACAGGACAGTTCAGTTCGCTTCTGTATCGATTTCAGGTGCTTGAATAAGGTCTCAAAATTTGATGCTTACCTGATGCCCCGTGTTGACAAGCTGTTGGAAAAAGTGGGTCAGGTGACCTATATCTCTACGCTGGATCTGACAAAACGTTACTGGCAGGTGCCTTTTGAGGCTGGCAGTTGTGAGAAAACAGCATTTGCAACTCCTGACGGATTTTATGAATTTAGTAGACTTCCGTTTGGTCTTCATGGCTCATCTCTAACTTTGCAGCGTATGATGGATCGGATCTTGCATCCTCATTCCAAATATTCCTGGGTATACCTCAATAACGTCGTGATTTTCAGCAATGATTGGCAAATGCATTCAGAATGTCTTCAGGCTGTCCTTGATAGCTTGAGACAGGATGACTTGACAGCTAACCCTAAGAAGTGTAAATTGGGTATGTCTGAGACTCATTATCTGGGTTATTCAATGGGCAGGGGTTTACTCCGGCTACAATTTAGAAAAGTGGAAGAGATGCTTGCTTACCCATGTCCAGAAACGCAGAAACAAGTTTGTGCTTTTCTGGGGCTTGCCGTTTATTGTAGAAGATTCATCCCTGACTTTGCAAATAAGGCTGCTCCTCTTTCTGATCTTACAAAAGTCAGAAAGAACCAGCCTGTTTTATGAACAGAAGTTTGTGAACGTTCCTTTTGTGATTTGAAAACTGTTTTGTCTTATCCGGTTTTGCATAATCCCGATTTCTCTAAGGACTGTGGAAGCACTTCGTTATTACTTATGGGGCTGAAATTTTACATTAGTGATTGATCACGCTCCATTTCAATGGTTATACTGTCAGAAAGATACAAACTCTCGTCTCATGACATGGTTTTTGAGCTTGTAACCTTATAGTTTTACTGTCAGGCAGCGACCCAGCTCTGACCACGTTAATGCTGATGTCCTGTCATGCCTGTTTGAACCTGGTTTGGAGAGTCACTTAATTCACGAAAATGGGAATTAAGCTGACAGAGGGGGTGTGAGCAGGAGGGCAGAACGCACCCCTAGATGACACGAACACTCCTCAAAAAACCCCTCTTAAACGGTGAAAGCCTACTTTCACATTGCTCCCTCACTTGCTGGACTGGTGCGCTGCTCTGTAGCATGATATGCTTCTAGCGCATCGCTTCACATACTTAAAAGCCTGAACAGCACTTGCCCTTTTTGGCTGATTGCTTGTCTCTTTCTCCTCCAGACATCCACTGGGGGTCCCACTCCTGTCACGCACCCCTTTTGAAAGAGAGAAATGTTTGTTTGAAGTGTTTAAAAAAAGTTCCTGTCTCTACAATCTCCTGTGTTTCTGTGCAAATCTATGACCCAAGCGTGACAACACAAAATCTGCGGTTCAGAAAAATGTTAGCAGGTGCTCTGGATTGATCAGTCAAAATTTGAAATTTTTAGCTCTAGGAGAAGGCAGTGTGTCTGCTGAAACGATGGAGAACATCTCATTGATGAATGTCTACAAACAACAGTGAAGGTTGGTGAAGATTCCCTGTAGGTTTGGAGTTGCATTTCCAGAAAAAGAGATGGCGGTTTGGTCAAAATTGATGACCAGTTCACTGCTGAGATGTACAGGCAGATTCTTATCCAGCATGCAGTGCAATTAGGAAGGTATCTGATCAGTTCCAATTTCATTCTGCAACATGGAAATGACCTCAAATATGTGGACATAATCATATTTGGAGTTATCCAGTTTAAAGAAGCACAGTGAATCCTGCAGAAGAAGGTATTGTCCTAACAGAGCCCTGATCTCAAGGTCATCAAGCCTGGGGTTACAAGTAACACAGCCAAAGTCTACAGTGGAACTTTGTCAAGTTCTCCAAGAGGCTTATAAAAATTGACCATGCCAGAACCTTCAGAAACTGCTTGCAAGTGGACTGAACGGGTGGTCACACCAAATATTAATTTCAATATTGCTTTTTTTCTGTTTACTGCACTCTTTAGGAGGTTTACTGAGTAATAAAAAATTTCATGGCTTTATTTTTAAAAGAATTCCTTGTTCACAGGATTGTTTTCACAAATGCCTAAGACTGTTAAACAGCACTGTAAATATCAATGACACGGTAGGATCAAATTTAACCCAGAACTTTATAACCAGGGAGAAAAGAAAGGTAGGTTGACCATTAATAGTAATGTATGTAGTTCTATTCATTTCTTTATTTGATGTATTTCTACAGAAATACAACTCCTATTTACCTAGTACTCATTATTATGATTATTTAACATCTCTATTTTTGTGTCTGATCTGGACAAAGCTAAATAATACTCACAGGACCATTTCACATGTTGTAGTGGTTCTTCTAAGTTCATGTTTTACATAAATACTGGAGAATAAAAATGTATAGCTGTGTATATATAATTAGAATGGCACAGTGGTATCATAAAAAAAAGACCAGGGTTCATGCCCCAGATGCCCACTACATGGAGTTTGCTTGTTCTCCTCGAGTCTATTTGGGTTTCCTCCAGGTTTTCCAAACTCCTTTCACAGTCAAAAGACATGCAGGTTAAGTGAAGTGGTGTTGCTAAACTGGCCTATACATGTGCTTACATGATCTAACTTTCTCTCTTTCTTTCCTAGGTGACGCAGCGGAAGCGGAAATGGAAGTAGAAGCAGACAATGGCCGACAGTGAGATGAATCGCGTTGCCATCGTTGTCGAGGAACTCCAGGCACTCGACAAACAGATTCAGAAACTCCTGTCTAGACGAAGGTACCTCAGAGACTTGAAGACTCGGCTGCTGGACAAACCACACCAAACAACGAAGCCGGCGTAACATCAACCCCACCTCGTGCCGCTCAAGTCCAAGGGCAAGTAAGCTTCGCCCCCGTGCCTCGTAGGAACAACGCTGATGAAGACCTCGACGGGTTTCAGCTTTGCAGGCGGGGGTTCAAGGCTAGAACACCTCCAGCGGCACAGGCGAGCATTCAAATCCAGAATCGATTCGACCCTCTCCGCGTCCCCAGTCTGCCTTCAACCCCGGGTGATATAATCGTGGTAGGTGATTCCATTGTACGAAACCTGAATATCACGTGCCCTAATCAAAAATCCTTTGTTTCTTGTTTTCCCGGTGCTCGAGTTCGAGATGTGATGAGGCGGGCGCCGACCTTCTACCAGAAGCACAAGAGGGCAATTGGATCCATCATTCTACATGCCGGCGTAAACGACATAAGGCACCGAGAGTCAGAGGTTCTCAAGGCTGACTTCGCAGCACTAGTTGAAGACACGAAGGAGAGGACCCCATCCGCAAAAATCTTCATCTCGGGTCCACTACCTCTCGTCAGACGATCGCATGAATACTACAGTCGTCTGCTGGGTTTAAACAACTGGCTGAGAGGCTTCTGCGAGAATCAAGACATCGGGTTTATAGACAACTGGGATCTTTTTTGGGAAAGGCGTGCTTCTTCAAGCGGGATGGACTGCATCCGAATAGATTTGGCGCCGGGTCCTCTCGAAAACATCGCTAAGGTAATTCGTCTATCTTGACTGTCTACTTCTACTGCTAACCCCTTACGTAATGCTACTGGTTTGATAGGACATAATGGCTTAACAGAGTCTTCCGTTAAAGTGCACATCATTAATGATCTAATAACAAATCTTAATGCACGTAAAAAATCTAGGCAGTGCGGCAAAACACCAATAATTTAATTGAAATTACTACTTCAGATCAACACTGCATTAAGACTATAAAACGGATTGTAGATTACATAAAAAGTACACACAGAGCGCGTTAACAAAAATAACTTAATTTTTGTTCCGATTACCGATAACACGCATAAAATTCAGCTCTGCCCTTCAGAAACATTAAATATGGCACTATTAAATGTTAGAGCTTTAACTAACAAGACATTTTTATAAACGATCTTATTAGTGATAGAAACATTGATTTTATTGCGCTAAATGAAACATGGCTTAATTCCAATGGGGCGGCAGTTTTAATCGAATCTGCCTCCGGATTACAGTTTTACTCGTGCGACCGCCAGGGAAAAGGGGCGGTTTGGCAAACATTTACTCGAGCGATTAAAATGTAAAGATGTTAGTTTTGGTAAATTTAAGTCCTTTGAGTATCTCGCCGTTGTTATTCATGGAGATTCTCACGTTCTCGTATTATCCGTGTATAGACCTCCTAAATATAACGCGTCTTTCCTTGAGGAATTCTCTGACTTAATGTCAATTTTAGTTACAAACTATGATGCACTCTTAATAGTGGCGACTTTAACTTTCATGTCGACAATCAGTGTGACCAAAAGGTAAAGGAATTCATGAACCTCCTGGACTCTTTTGATTTGAGGCAGCTCGTAAATCAGCCTACACATAAAGCAGGTCATACGTTAGACTTAGTGATTACTAAAGGACTTAAAGTTGATATAAAGCAGGTCACTGATATCGGTCTATCAGACCATTTCCTTCTACTATTTAATATAGAAATAAAGATAGAAAACGCTCATGAGAAGCATTTTGTTAAAAAAGCTTCTTTGACTCATCGCTTTAAAGCTTACAACTATTCTAAGCAATCAGTCCGTTTATAATGCCAGCTATAATAGCGAGGATAATGTAAATAGTAAAGTGGAAAACTTTAATTCTAAAGTAAGAACTGCTGTTGACATAGTTGCACCTGAAAAGACAGTTAAAAATCCTCTAGTACTGTTATTCCATGGAAGACCCAAAGAGTGTCTGATTTAAAAAGAACATGTCGTAGAGCTGAGCGTAAATGGAGGAAAACTAAACTAACTATCCACTATGAAATATTAAAAGTTAAAATAACAGAATACAATAACACTGTCCGTCTTGAGAGGCTGCTATTTCTCTAATATTATAAATAACAATGCTAGTAATCCCAGAGTCTTATTTTCAACAATTGACCGTCTGTTAAACCCAGGTAACACAAAGGAATGCCCCAGAATACTTCCAGTGAAACCTGTGAGAACATTGCTGTATTTTTCACTCAGAAAATTAATGATATTAGAGATAACATAGTATATCTCCCCAACACTGCAGAACCTCCAAAGCCCGGTACTCCGTTATAAACAAATTAAATGCTTTCACCAGGATAGATTTACCTGAATTACATAGTATAATCTCTCAACTGAAACCTCCACCTGTCCTTGACCCAATACCAACCAGGTTTTTCAAAGAAATATCAGGCGTCTAATTGACAATATTCTGGACATAGTAAATTGTCATTAGATACGGGGTCTTTCCAGACTGTCTTAAGACTGCTGTAGTTAAACCCCTTCTTAAGAAACATAATCTTGACCCCTCTGCCTTTGAAAATTTTAGACCCATTTCTAACCTGCCCTTCTTAAGTAAAATTTAGAGAAGGCAGTCATTATGCAGTTAAATGACCACCTAAATAAACATGCTATTCTTGATACTTTCAGTCAGGCTTCAGAACAAATCACAGTACAGAAACTGCACTTGTTAAAGTAGTAAATGACTTGGGTAAATGCAGACAGAGGCCATTTATCTGTTCTCATCCTCTTAGATCTGAGTGCTGCATTTGACACCATTGATCATAATATTCTTAGAAATCGCCTTAGTCAATGGGTGGGCCTCTCTGGCAGTGTCTTAAATTGGTTTGAATCCTACCTGGCAGGGAGAAAATTCTTTGTGAGTTGTGGTAATCAAATCTCAAAGACACATGATATCCGATATGGTGTTCCACAAGGCTCTATCCTGGGTCCGCTGTTATTCTCAATCTATATGCTTCCGTTAGGTCAGATTATCTCAGGTTACAATGTGAGCTACCACAGCTATGCTGATGACACACAGCTGTACTTATCTATAGCACCTGATGACTCCGACTCTTTCGATACACTAACACAATGTCTTACTGGTATTTCTGAATGGATGAATAGTAATTTTCTCAAACTAAATAAAGAGAAAACTGAAATTTTGGTAATTGGCAATAATGGATTCAGCGAGGTTATCAGAAATAAACTTAATGCACTAGGATTAAAAGTTAAGACGGAAGTAAAAAATTTAGGGGTAACCGTTGACTGTAATCTGAATTTTAAATCGCATATTCATCAGACCACTAGGACAGCATTTTTCATTTAAGAAACATAGCTAAAGTTAGACCTCTTATATCATTGAAAGATGCTGAGAAATTAATTCACGCTTTTGTTTTCAGTAGACTAGATTACTGTAACGCACTCCTCTCAGGACTACCCAAAAAGACATAAATCATTTGCAACGAGTGCAGAATGCAGCTGCTAGAATCCTAACTGGGAAAAGAAAATCCGAACACATTTCTCCAGTTTTGATGTCACTACACTGGTTGCCTGTGTCATTCAGGATTGACTTTAAAATACTGCTTATGGTTTATAAAGCCTTAAATAATCTCGCTCCATCTTATATATCGGAATGCCTGACACGTTATATTCCAAATCGTAACCTTAGATCTTCAAATGAGTGTCTCCTTATAATTCCAAAAGCTAAACTTAAAAGAAGTGGTGAGGCGGCCTTCTGCTGCTATGCACCTAAAATCTGGAATAGCCTGCCAATAGGAATTCGCCAGGCAAATACAGTGGAGCACTTTAAAACACTGCTGAAAACACATTACTTTAACATGGCCTTTTTATAACTTCACTTTAACTTAATCCTGATACTCTGTATGTTCAATTCTTCATAATAACTATTCATGGTGGCTCTAAAATCCGTACTGACCCCTACTCTCTCTTCTGTTTCTTTTTCCGGTTTCTTTGTGGTGGCGGCCTGCGCCACCACCACCTACTCAAAGCATCATGATGCTCCAACAATGATGGACTGAAAGCCAGAAGTCTACGTGACCATCATCATCAGGTCCTTCCATGAAAATATGATGATTTATGTTAGGTAGAATGCCCAGAGGGGACTGGGCGGTCTCTTGGTCTGGAACCCCTACAGATTTTATTTTTTCTCCAGCTTTGGAGTTTTTTGTTTTTCTGTCCACCCTGGCCATCGGACCTTACTCTTATTCTATGTTAATTAATGTTGACTTATGTTTATTTTTTATTGTGTCTTCTATTTTTCTATTCATTTTGTAAAGCACTTTGAGCTACATTTTTTTGTATGAATATGTGCTATATAAATAAATGTTGATTGATTGATTGATTACACTGTAATGGTCTGGCATCTTTTTGAGGTATTGTTTTGCCTTATGCAAGACACCTGCTACCATAGGCTCCAGGTTACCCCCAACCCTGCCTTGATAAGCAGTTTAGGTAAATGGATGGATGTGTAACACTGGGTCTAATATAAAACTCAAACAAAGTAACACATCAAGCTATTTGCAAATTGAAAGTGCTGAATGCAGTTAATGAAATTTAAGCAAAAGACATCAAAATATATTACAGTACTCCCAAGGCAACAATTACCTTTTTGTAAACAATCTGTAATAAATGATCTTTTAAACACATTAGGGACATTTTTCTAGTCTTGTCTGATTTGTACTGGATATTACATACTGTTAAAATTAAAGGAAATACTGCAGAAAAAACAAACTGCAAACCAAAGACAAGAGAATTTCTGTCACAATGATTTATGAGATAAATTGAGATACAGCTGTAACCTTGGCCCCAAGGAATTAAAGTCAATTCTTTGAAAAATATTGTCTCCTGCGGTGTTAATCAGATGTCCTGAACATTAATAGGGTGCTTTCATGTGTTAACCTTCTTAACAAAATGGTCTCAGGTCAGACCAGGGATTTATGAATGTATCATTGATACAATAAAAAATAGGTACAGTAGGTTGAGTGAGTTTTAGGTCAAATCTGAAATAACAGGAGCATCTTTTGTGAGAACTAGAGAAGAAAATTGAATATATCTGAAGGAAAAGTGTAGGAATGTTCTGATGTATAATTATTAAGCAGCACTGAAATAATATGAACTAAGATTTGACTTGACTTGAAAAAGGATCTAGGGTTAAAAATGTAAATAAATGCTGAAAAATGTATTAAAAAGTATGATAAATCAGAAGGTAACGAATCCAAAAAATTGTGATAGATGTACATGTGTGAACTTACTGATAAAAATCAAATGATATGAAACATGCATGCCCATGGGATGTGGGAAGAATGAATGAGGCTCTGTGCCGCCATACAAAATAAATTCTAGCATAAAGTGAGTGGGAAATTTTTAGTAACAAAGGTCTTTACTTACTATTTACTTTTTGTTTAATTGTTTTAATTTGGAAATTAAACATTATTAAAGAGCACAACTCATTTAAACAAATGAAAAATGTAAAGCAGTATATATAAATAACTGTGCCGTTCTTGTTTCAAGTTGAATAAAGCTGGTAATGAGATTCAGCCTCCTTTTTGGGGTGCAAGACAATATCTTACGCTTCACTATGTATATGTGTATGTGTATATATGAGCAGGTGGGAGAGGACATGCAGGTGATGGGTGTAACAGAACAAGATGAAGAGGACAGAAAGATATGGAAAAAGATTATCCGCTGTGGCAACCCCTAACGGGAGCAGCCGAAAAAAGAAGAAGATATACAATATGGCTCAGAATAAATGAAGTGCTGGACATTCCAAAAACATGTGACCTAGTGAGGCACTTCATTACATTATTCACAGGTTGGATTTTACACGGGGTACATTTTAGACAATTTTTTTTAATTAGTCTATGCTTGTGCATATTCAGCTAGAAGGTATTTTATGTTCCTGAAATTTTAATTGAGAGATCACTTTCTTATCATTCCCAAAAGTCATTAAGAGGTAAGTTCCTTAAAATGTTTAGATATAGTCTAGACATACTATCTGAATCTTCAGCCACATTAGTCAGAATCACCTTATATACAATAGGAGAAAGATGAGAGAAGCTAGTCAGGCTGCTTTTTGCAAAGTTTTCTATTGAATGTAAAAAAAAAAAGTGTGTCACTGGAGAATTAAATTTGTAACTTAATAGTTCAATAAATATAAATTGATTATTAAAACAGAGATTTCTGAGTCATAATCCCTAGCAATTGTCATGGATGAAATACAGAATAGGTTAAAGAATGCTGTAACAGGTGACTATCAGATAACAATCTTTCTTGCCTTAAAATATTTTCTACATTGGTTCTACAATAATCCTTCCTCGATCGCTGGGGTTGCGTTCCAGAAACCCCGCGATAGATGAAAATCTGCGAAGTAGAAACCATATGTTTGTATGGTTATTTTTATATATTTTAAGCCCTTATAAACTATCCCACACTGTTTATAAATATTCCCTGCACAGTTATACAGAATAAACCCTTTGTATTCTCTTAGATATTAGGTAAGATTCATTGAAATTATGTATGTAAACACGCTGTTTATATACAGTAAAACATAAATATTATTTTAAAGATATCGAGTGTCTCCGATATCACATATGTTACAGCCATTACGATAGACAGGCCAATAAATACATACAATGCAAGAAAAATTGTATACAGTAAATGTGTGTACAGTGACACTAAACATACATACATGTACTAAGTAATGTAAGTAGAAAATTAATTATGGTTACTCACCAACAATGACACGATGACTTGTCTGATAACGATGAGTTGAATTTTACTGCACAACAAAGGAGAGCGTTACAGCTCTTCTAAAGGAGCCTCTTCAGGCAACTGTGTAGCACTGCCGTTGTTCTTCTTCCGGCAATCTTCAATCCAGATCCCTAAAGCAGATTCCATCCAGACTACTGCCTTATTACATCCACTTACAACTCGTTTTGCGCCATGGTTAAAAGGACACTGCAGCCGTAGATCTTATATTCCTTTCCTACTTTTTAAATGAAAAGAATCGTAACCTCATTGATGCTGTAATGGCGTCCTACAGCGGTGTAGCTTTCCCCTTCCTTCAACATATCCAAAACGTTTACCTTTTCAGCAATCGCTTGGCACAGCCCCTGAAGCAGTAGCAGGAGCAGATCATTTTGGAGCCATAATGAAGGGCTTGACTATGCACAAAGATAAACACAAAAGACCACAAAAGTTAAATCTTTACACAGCGAAAAACATTGATTCTGAATGAGCAAGACGAGACTTCCTGGTTAACGCCACGGAATCGAATTCAGCACTCCGTCGCTGAGTCATTTAGCACACAGGAACTTAACTGCGTGCTTTGATTGGTTAGCTTCTCAGCCATCCGACAATAGCGTCCCTTGTATGAAATCAACTAGGCAAACCAAATGAGGAAGCATGTACAGGAAGTAAAAAGACCCATTGCCCGTAGAACCCGTGAAGCAGCGAAAAAATCCGCGTTATATATTTAGATATGCTTTCATATAAAATAGAGTGAAGCCGCGAAAGTCAAAGCGCGATATAGCGAGGGATTACTGTATATCTTTAATTAATGTATAGCAGAAGGTTGCTGGCAAATTGACAATAATTGGTGCTGATTGGAGCACAGAGCACATCATGCAAAGAAGATATAGAACCGGATTTCCTTTCCTTTATTAACCTAGTAGGTGTACAGTCGGCTTATGGACCTAACTGCCAGTCAGCATCTACCAATATTTTATTGTATAAATATTATATTAATCGCGCTCCCCTAACATTTTTTTGAAACCATAATATAATGTATTCCTATATTTTTTGCTGCCGATAAACCGCTACAAGTTTTATTATGCTTACTTAACTTTTATCAACATTTATCTAACTTTGTATTTATTTTTCTAGTATCAGAATGTAGTTTAAGTTAATTTGTTTTGGTTTCAGTACATGTATTTTTCATATTTTTCATTCTTGTTTTCTGTATTTCACATGTTTGGCCCCCTTTTGTGTTACCTTTGTTATCTTCGCACCCCACAGGTTGAGAACCACCAAGGTAATGTCATGCTGCCTTTTGCATAAGACATGTTAAGAGTTGCAATTTTAATGTATTGACATTATCAGGTCCAGATGAATGATTTTATAATTAAGCCTAACCTCTTAAATATATATATATATATATATATATATATATATATATATATATATATATATATATATATACAGTGATCCCTCGCTATATCACGCTTCAACTTTCGCGGCTTCCATCCAGCACGGATTTTAAATGTAAGCATATCTAAATATATATCACAGATTTTTCGCTGGTTCGCGGATTTCTGAGGACAATGGGTCTTTTAATTTATGCTACATGCTTCCTCAGTTGGTTTGCCCAGTTGATTTCATACAAGGGATGCTATTGGCAGATGGCTGAGAAGCTACCCAATCAGAGCACGTATTACATGTTAAATAAAACTCCTCAATGATATATGATGTGCTTCCCGTGCGCTGCTTGATTGTTTGCATTTTCTCTGTCTCTCTCACTCTCTCTGTCTGACGGAGGGGCTGTGAGCAGAGGGGCTGTTTGCACAGAGGATACGGACGCTCCTCTAAAAATGCGCTTTATCGCGGTGCTTAAAAGCACGTATTGATTTTTTGATTGTTTTCTTTTCTCTCGCGCTCTCTCTCTGACATTCTCTGCTCCTGACACACATTCTTTGAAGAGGAGGATATGTTTGCATTCTTTTAATTGTGAGAAAGAACTGTCATCTCTGTCTTGTAATGGAGCACAGTTTAAACTTTTGACTAAAGGGTGTTATTTCATGTCAAGAGGGCTCTAATAATGTTAACAGTGTGGGAGAGTTTATAAGGGCTTAAAATATATAAAAATAACCATACAAACATATGGTTTCTACTTCGCAACCCCCGCGATTGAGGAGGGATTACTGTATATATATATATATATATATATGTATATATATATATATGTATAAATATATATATATATATATATATATATATATATATATAGGGATGCTAAGAATGTGATCATTATGTGAAAGAAGCTTTGGAGGGATATTTATTTAGACAACATGGATGAACGTAAATAGGACTAACTGTTAACATCTTGTATAACGTGTATTATTGTACTACCAAACTTGTGTTAAAAGAGATCTTTATATTTCATTTTAGTTTTCCTGTGGTATTTAAACTACTCTGCTGCAATCAGTGAAAAATAGGCTTTATTTAAAATCCAAAATGAAACAAACAACAAATGTAAACAAATTTTATACAGCCAATAAAGCTTTTGTTAAAAAAAATTTACAATTTAGAGCTGTACAATGGATACGACCAATATGTAACAAAAAAGCAAAATGATTTAATTTCTGTTTAATTATTACCTTTTAGATTTTACTTGGTCACAGATAAAGTAATTCTGACTTTCCCATGCTTTACAACCTATCATTTGCTATTGGAAAGTATAATAATACTGCTCTATGGTATACAATATTATTTATTTTTTCCAGTTGTTAAAGCCATTATGTTTAATAAAGTTTGATCACAGGTATTATGCAGTAATCATCATGAAACTCAATAAAAACCTGTATTGTTTACATTTTTAAGAGTTTATTGTAAATTCCAAACATATTTTTAAAGCAACAAGGCCAAAACGAAATGCTAAAAAATTATTTCTGAGGTTTAAACCAAATATCCAATTGAGGGTGGTGGAACAGGAACTCATCCTGATAGGACTGGGACTTTACCTTGAACAGGATCAGAATTTTCTATGAATATATTTATTTATTCCTTTTTTTGGATAACTTTTTACTTTTTTCTTAATTTGAAATAAAATTTTATTTATTGTTTACGTTCTTTTTGCAATATTTTTAATGATGACGTTCCATTTAAAATGTTATATCTTCTACCGTCATCCTCCATTGCGGTAGTTTTATAACGCATCGGTCAATTATTGAGTCAGACACTTTTTTTATTGAAGAGTGAGAAGCTGTAGTAGTCCTCATTCAAATTTTACTTTAAAAATAATTAAGTGTCTTCTATTTAAAGAGAAAAAGAGTTTTGTTTTTGTTTTTCAGGCACACAGTTAAACTGTCTTGGTAATTATTTCTGACTTTCCCCAGTTGCAAAAATTAACCTAATTGATTGATTCCAGAATTACAGATTACAGAACCTCAAGAAAAAGGAATAAGTATACTGTATATATTTAGTGACCACAAGTGGGCATCCCTGAGCCCCAAACCTCAGATGAAATACCACTCAACACAGTATTTGGTTCAAGTAAGGATTTTACTCACATAAATAAATCACAGAACATGCAAAACAACCAAACCACAATATAAGCAAGTGTCTCTCCTTCTGCTCCTCTTGATGAGTATCACACACTGCCTTCTGATTCTGTCTCCTCCAGCTAAAGTGATGGGATCCTTTTAAGCTGGACCAGGAATGCTTCTGGTGTTATATTTTATCCTCTTGGAAGCACTTCTGGATCATGTGGAAACCAGGAAAGTCCCAAACCCCCCGAAAGCCCCCTCTAACAGCACCCAGGGACCCCAACAGGGCTGCACTTTCAGACTGCAACTCCCATGTACTGTTGCAGGTGTCCACTACCACCTGTCATATGGGAGATGAAACTGCTCCTCTGGCTTCCGCTAGTCCATCCTTTATATACCACTGGCCAGACAAGAAGACAGTCTCCACCTGTCCTTCATGGCACTTACTATATTTATATATACAACAACCACCCCAAACACACATAAGAACTTCATGTCTTGGATAATGAAAAGATGCTGCTGTCAATAACAGGCTGGTAGATGGTATTAAGATGGTGAGACCCGTCCAGATGTACCATAGGTTTACCTTTAAACACTAGCTTGTCTCTACCCTGTTCTCTGTAATAGGCAAATTGTCCTACCTATAAGCCTCTCTCACTAACTTCATACTGGTGGAATGATCTTTCTCCATTAGCTTTCCACCTCTCATGGCACACTACAGTATATTTGTGAATTTTAGATTTTGTTTCAGAAATCCCAATTATGAATTAATAGAACTTAAAATATTTAAAAAATGTTTGTAATGGGTATTTCCTCCACTCTATTTTGCTACTATTGGTGCTTAGGTTTGCCTTTCACCTTTCTCCACTTGTTCCTGCTCTTCCACTTAGTCTTTTTTCTTTGGGCGCTAGTCCATCACTTTTTCTCTCTGCTTCTTTCTGTGAATACTATTCCTGTGCCCCAAACTATACAGTAATGTTCCTAATATATTTATGGTATTTACTCTAAATACATTTTCCAGTTGTTTCCAGTATAGGTGAAAAGAATCGAATGGCAGAGGATGCTGAATTCGTGATTTGGTAAGTACTATCAGAATATCTGCCAATATCTGGCCCTTTAAATAACTCGGACAGAGATCTAATTTGCAGTTTGTCCAGAAATGAAAAAGTGCACTGTATAAATAACCACAGGGGATTTAAGTATTATAATAGAAAGTGTTACAATAGGCTGTCCTTGACATTTTCTAAAGTAGGGTGGACAACCTACTACAGAATTTTGACCAGAGAAAAAAAGATAAGCAAAATAAAAACAAATGAGATAATGCCAAATGACTTCAAATTTAGGCAAATTTAAGTAGGGTACATAATGTTTAAATGTATGGTGTAAAGTCCACACCAGTAGATGGTAGCAGGAAGATACATTATGCTGTAATTGCCCCAATGCTATATGCTGAAGTATACCTTCCTCTGTCAGATTGCATTGCCCTTTAAATATAAAATTGAGAATCAGATTTTTTTGTACACCTTTGACTGCTAAGTATTAGAAGAACAACCCTAGAAGATTAGGTAATGTGGATAGAGCCCAAGCCTGATTCCTGCTGAGGGAATGGAAAAATTGGCCAGTGTTCTCTGCTCAAGAGTCATGACCATGTGTTACACGCCTGCAAAGATGTAAAAAAGTCTAATAACATTTGCTCGCTTAAACAAAGTCAAATTTTAAAAAGAAAGAAAAAAGGACATACATTCAATAGACAGTATGCTGTATGTTGAAATTCACTCACTGCTAAGGAAGACCATGCTAAATGTAATCACCACCAAGGAAGCCTATGTGTGCCCCTACCACTTCATGAAAAAGAAGTCAGAAGTGTAATGCTCATCTTTCAATGAACTGCAAAATAGTGTTATGGAAAAATCAAATTTGTATGTAGAAAATCATTTTTCCAATTGATTTTTGCCTTCCCACTGACTAGAAAACACTTGCCCACATGGTAGTTACTGCTTCTACCAGACTTGATGTGTGCAGAGTGTGTAGTATGATTGCGATTACTCAGACTTTGATATTCCTTCTTGTCCTTCTTAACTTCAAAGATATTTTATTTTAAACTTGAGGCGTTGTTGTTTCAAAGTAGGCAGTTATAGCCAATATACTGTATTTTGCTGAACCATGGCTGGATGTGACGTTCTCACTTTATGTAATGCTTAAATCTATGTGACTGTACTTTGTCAGATGAAGATAATGTCAGAGGGGGACATTTTTGTACACTGGGTGGTTCCATTTCTCTCTTAGGCAAAGGAACATATAAATATTACATATAAAACACAGTAGATGAAGATGCAATAGGCACCCATTGTTGGGACTGGGGTGAGAAGTTAAAAGGCAAATTTCCTGAGTAATCCTGTTACTGATTATTGCCATGGCTGTCCACAGGATATAGGTATTTGCTGTCTTGTAAAATAATCAAGTTTTAACTACTTAAATATACAAACAATACAAAATTGTGATAAAATTGTGCTCCTTCCTTGGAAAATGTTTTTATTTACCTGACTTGCAAATTAACATGTCTGAGAATATTGGTTTCTAATCAACATATGTGTACTCATTGATAGTTGGTAACAATATATATTGTTAACTTGTGTTTATACTATTTGTTAAACCCAGAAAATATGGATGTGCCATTGTTTGATCCATTGTCCTGTTGATCAAGGCAGGGGTGAGGGACAGTCCACTGAGAATGCTGCCAAGACATTCACACAGAGGGGCTCGCAGCCAGACAAGGGTATGTGGCTGGTGCAACGTGAGGCACAAGGGCAGCAACACTTACCTTCAGGGAGGTAGAGACAGCTCCACAAGAAGATGCGATTGTGAGTCCAGCGAAAGAGGGAAGCCGCATGAAAGGACCAAGCAAAGCTGGCGGACGAGAAGTGAGGCATGCCTAGGTCACAACAACACAAGGATTCCAGAGTGGAAAAAAAGGAACAACAAAGAGATGCTGACAGGGATCCCATGATTTGACAAAACTTCTGTTGGGAAAGGAGTGCATTCGTGAACATTTGGATGATTAATTGTTGGGGTAACACAGTGCGCAAACTGGACTCTGCATCACTAAAGGTTGTATCCTCCACTTCATGTTTTTAACTGACTTTTACAGTGTGGATTTTATGCTTACCATTTAAAACAGGGAATTTTGTTCCTGATATTTTGGTTTTTCTATCTTTTTAATATACTTTATATTGTCTTGTGTAACAGAAGTTACTGTTGCTTTTCCTGAAATTACTGTTGTGTCTTTCATTGTGTGTTTACTCACCACCCAATTTAAAGAAACCGGTGTGCTACTATTGGTAAATTTCAAGAGCTCCCAGTCTCTTAATAAAACTGGGTGGCATGGTCAGATATTTTAATGGTGTCTAGGTTAGATTACCTGAAAGTTTGACCAGACACCTGTCACAGTAACATCAGAGGTTATCACAGTGATCTGAGGCCAATCGGAGCAGACCTGGCCTCAGCATACAAGTGTTTAATTGATTTTTTGTGATGTGAAAGGTATGCAAACATTAGCAGACATTATTAAATAGTTAACGTTTATGTTATGGAAGTCTGCACATTTACAGGAAAATTCTTACATAGCCCCATCAGAAATTTCATGCCATAAAACTGATGCTGTGATTGACTGAATTTGATTAATTATATGAAACTCTAATTGAGAGTTTCTTTTCCCATTATTACCTTATGCAGATTTCTTATTGTCCCAATCAAGTTTTCTACAGAAAGAGCCTAACCTTCTCATTAGATTGTTCTTTATAGAAAGGCAGAAATGAAGTTAACACTTACAAAACTTTAAAATGAGTTCTTGAGTAAAAGAACACAGAGCACAGACGGAAGCCTATTAAGAGAGACTAGAAAACAGGTTTTACTTAAAAAAAATTGGTAACACAAGGGACCAATTATATTGTACCTAAGGTCATTGCGTACCCTGGCACATTTATATCTGAGGCTCCGTTTTTTCTTTGATACAAAACGAACACTGTAATTGATTATTAAAAAAAATGCTTTCTTGAAGATGTTATTGCTTTTCTTATGTTTTTGTAACTGATGTTATTACTTTTTCAAATTTTATGAATTTAATGATTAGTTTCTAAGGAAAAATGAAAAATCTTCAGCATAATTAGCTCTTTTGTAGAGGTTAGGTTTAAATGTTTGTACAATAACATGACCTCAGATCAAACTGCTTCAAGAAGTTTTGTTTTAACACAACCAGAATTTACTGTACACCCAACGTTGGGCCATGCTTCGACAGAGAAAACAGAAATGAATCAAGGGCCAAACAGGCCAATCTTACACCCTGTAGCTGTTAAACCCAAGATGACAACAAACAAATGGTCTTCTATATAAAAGTGATTGATCTTATATTTTGGACATTTCTCAAAATAAGTACAGAAAGCTCAACTGCTATGTCTTGCAACACTACTCCCACCTAGTCCTATTAAAGTTAACCATTGTGGTGGACGGCCTCTTCGATATATGTTCAGGGGGAGCAGCCATAGACTATGCAATACCTCCCCCTGGACACTAGATGGCAGCCCCGCTGGGTTGGAGCAGTGCCTTGGTTTCCCGCAGGGCTCCATGGGAATTGGAGATGGGTGCAGCCCTGTTGGGTCCCGCAGGCACCGCCAGTGGGTGCTGCAGCTGGGACTCCTGAGCCCTTATGGGCAGTGTATTCGCCACACCCAGACGTAGACTATAAAAGGGGCCAGCAACCACCACTCAATGGCCAGAGTCGGGAGGAGGAGGATAAGGTTGCCTGGGAAGAGTGGTGGAGGAAGAAGAATAGTGTGGTGTGCTTTATTTAAATTTATTTGGAGTGCCTTTGTGACTGTGCTGTGCCTGTGGGACACAGAGAAGACATAACCCACAGATGAAGAAAAATAAATCTTTGTTTTATTTTTACACGTGCCTCCCTGTCTCTTTGTACCGGGTCGAGTGCCTATAAAGCGCCTTTTCACACTATACATAACAAACAACAAAAACAAACTAACAAGTTCACCATTGAACAGACATAAATAAAAACAAAGGAAAACAAAATCATTTAGGTTCTATTCATATCTAAATCATCTCATCCAATCCCAAGATCATATTGAAATAATAGCAATATTTCCACTCAGTCGATAGGTAAAATCACTTGCCAGTCCTACCCAAAGTCGTTTTCCCGCAAACCTGGCAGAAAGTCTTTTAAATGAAGAGCGTGAAATGAGAAGTGTCTCCGCTTCTTCCAAATGACAAAATTCAATGTAACTTATTTTACAAATATTCAGAAATAATCCAGTAGAACTAGAAAATGTATTTATCTTGAAACATATTTCACTCATGTAGGAAGCTATAAACTGTATAGAAAGAAACTAACTAACTAACAAAGAAGTAAGCAAATGAAGGTGCAAGGAAGAATTTCAGTTAGTTAAAGAACTGCAACAGGAGGCCATCCAGTCTTGGGGAAATTTGCCAGCTCTACATTGGTCCCATATATTGTGATATAATAGAAAAAAATCACATCCCAAAGGACTCTTACAAAAAAGATGACTGGGAGGTTAAATTAGAAAGGCCAAGACAAAAACAAAGTCTTTAAATGGATGTAGTTCAGAATAGGGACCAAAAAGTCCCATCATTAAAACAATACGCTAAGCAAAATATATTAAAAGAAAGAAAAAGCCAAAATTCTGTCTCTCTTATAATACTTTCCCTAAATGGCTACCAAGTAACACAAGGTTTGTTTTTTTTAATCTATCAGAAGCTGAGTGAAGCACAGGGTTACTGGGTTAGTGTTTCCATTTTTCCATTTTTGGGGTAAAACAGTGCCATAGGGGGAAGAATTGTATAGAGAGAATTCTGAGGGGACAAAAATATATCCTGGGGGACTTTATGGCTGGTATTAGCTTGAGAAGTTCTGTAGCATTGATGTCTTTAGTTTTGCAAGATTAGAATTGAAGCTTTTCAGTATTTTTCATTATAACAATTAACTTTTGCAACAACAGCTCCCAAATCATAAAGGTACAGGCCAAGACTAAATTGACAACACCAATCCACCTAACCTGCGTGCCTTTAGACTGTGTCAAATGAGAGATTTATATTCTGCAATTTCAATAACCTTTAGCATCTCCAAAGAATACTTTCAATTAGTTTTTTCATTAGTATGATTGTTTATCAAGTGTCTTATTTAAACTTGTTTTGAATAACAAAGGGTGTCCATCATATGGGAAAATCCTCCATGTGCGAAACATGTTATCCTTTTGTAGATGGCATATAAAAATGCACATGAAAGTTGGAATTGATTTTTCAGCTGAGTAATTTAAAAATATTTTAGTACAACTGTAGTTAGTTAACCAGCTTCAGCAACCTAATTTACTTGTACAAGTGACCTTTGTTTCTATTTTTTTTTTTTGAAACAGCCATTATTAAGCTTGTAACTTACTTAATGTAACTTAAAATATTTTCAGAATTGGAGGAAAAAAATTCTCAAAATTGATTTGCTGATGGGAGGATGTTGACTGAAGTACAGTACCTGGCAACCGTGGTGCTACACACCTCTGCCAACAGCATACCTTTCAAAATAGCATCCACAAAAAAACAAAATTCCACTCCATAAAAAACAAAATATAACACAAAAGGCATTCCAAAATGAAGCAAAAAGCACAAAATAAGAAAAGAACTGAATGCAGCATGTTCCAAAATCTTAAAAAAAAAAAAATGAAAAATAAAAGTAAAAGTGAGCATGAAAAAACAAAACATTTGAATTCATAATGCAATATGATTGGGAAACCGGTGTGCATGCATGTACCCTATGATGAACTGGCTCCTCAACCTTGGTTTGGTCCTGCTTTGTGTAGAAAGCTGCTGAAGCTTAACTAGATGGTCAGAAAAGAGATGGATGAACATTCTTACTTATAAAAGAAACATACATTTTGACAAAGAACCTCTAATTTTCAACATTCAATAGTGAAATGACATAACAGTATGGTCCATAAAAAAGTAAGTTCAGTTACACACAATTATTAGATTAGATAAAATTAAAAAAACTGACTGAATGAGGACTACATTATGAAAGCACTGCTGTAATGCAGCTTCAATGAAAGTGGAAAATTAAGGATTGTGCTGGGTGACATATTAGAACAGAAGTTGAGTAAAAGTTGTTCTTGAAAGGTTATATTTAAAATGAAATGTATCAAAAAAAGTGTGTGTTTAATGACATAAGGCTCTCAGTGATTAAAGACTCCAAGATGTTAGTTAATAATGGAAATGTCAAAGGACACTCCATTCCAGAAAAAAATTAGTCCTCATATAAAATTACAGTATGTTAAAGTAATTATTGACAGGAGAGGTGAACTGTGAAAATCTAATAATAATGGCACTCTGTGTGACTAGTATAATTTATGTTTAGACTATAATTACCTTTTATAGTCTGTAAAAATTGTAAAAGGAATGCAAAATTCTACAAAAAAATCTAATCACAGAACAAGCTGCACTTCTTTCATTAAGTTCAAAGCTTTTTTTTTGTTGTACATTTTTGCTAATGGGCAAGAAAATTTCTCAGTTTCATTTGTCCCTTTGTGAACCATTCATTACATGGCAAAAGCCTTTTTTATGGCAAAACATATTCTGTGGTAGTAATAATTGATTCTTGTATTACCCAATTATCATACCTTGCACATCTTAGTACAGTGAGGCTATGTTTAAACCGCTCGTACATTGTCTCCTACATTTCAGTAAATTTTATGTCTATGTACAAATGTTACAACTGAACACTTACTAAATGATATTCAATACATTTTCTACCACATGTAGTTGAAATTTCCATGCTATAAGCAATAAGAATATTTTGAAACTTTATCTGGGGGCAATGTGAACCTACTTGCCTGTATTAATAGATAAAAAAAATTGATACATTTTATAGGATCCATGTAACCAGTTTTATTCTATAGAACTACCTGGATTTACGTTCTTTCATAAATTAATAATAATAATAATAAGAAGAAGAATACATTTTATTTAAGCTTTTAAATAGGCATTGTGTCCATGCAATGATTTAATGTGCCTTATGGGCTTCTCATTGTTGTAACTGTTCTTTCTAAAAATGGAAGAGAAATTTAGAGTGTCATAGTAAGCAAAGATCATTTTGTGCCTGTTCATTAGTGAAGTGTTATGACCTTCTCTGTTACAGTTTGGTATGGACAGCTCTCTGCCCAGGACTGGAAGCAGCTAATCAGCATGGTGTACAACACTTCTAAAATCAAAGGTTTCATCCTGCACCCTGTCGATTCAGGACATTCCTTCTCTCTAGTTAACAGTTTAGCTTAATCAGGACCAGGACTGCCAGACTACATAAAAGTCCTACACCACAAACTGTGCGGTAGATCATCTTAACATTCTGACTTTAACATTTGCCTACAATAATTTGATGAGTGTATCTAAGTGTATTTGTGTTAAATTGGTGGTCTGGGGATGTTTAAGAACAATGAATACTTTGTCATTAGAATTAGTATTGATTCTTGAGCTTCATCAACTTAATATCTATCTCAATATTTTATTTGAAGATAACCACTTTTAACACAGAAAGCCTGAACTTTTCAATAAAAAATATATTTATGAAAAATATATATGTGCTCAGTTATTGTTTGATACACTTTAATCTGTAAGTGCTTAAAATTCCTTTTTTTTTTAATCCAAGTTCACTGTCTAATTTGTTTAGAGAAAACAATGCTGAAAAAAAACAATCAATCAAAATATTATTTGTAATGACTCTTGGCAGCTATACAGAAGCCACTTTACTGTGTATAAAACTGAGGAATATCATAATGAAATTTTTACCTTTTCATTCTTGGGCAAAGAATTTTAGAAATGACCTTTTAATCATTGCTATAAATCAACTGAAAACTTAAAAATATGCGCATTTATCAGAGCAATGGAACTTTTAAAATATTTTTATATGCTTGTAACTGATTAATTCATAATAATTATAAGAAACTGCAGATAGTTTGATCTGTTTGATGGGTCTTCCTTCAAGAAATATAAAATACTTTGAACTGCACTCTTTAGGCTTAGTTTTTTAAGATGCAGACAAACTTAACATCTAACCTTATGGTGTGTTTTGAAATAGCCTTTATCCTTAGCATGACATTCATTTAGCTATTCTCTTTTATTAACAGCAAGGTCGTAAAGTGCTTAATGCTATTTGGTGCTGCTATTTCACAATTTTAAAACCCTGTATTCAAATTTTGGTTCGTTCGCTGCTCGTGTACTACTTGTTCACATTTTCCTCCCTTATCTTTGGAACTTGTTTCCCTACGTGCTCTGCTTTTCTTCACACATCCTAAACTTGAGCATAGTAGTGTACAATAAGCACAAGGACAAAGGAAAAGGTTTGGGGATCCAGGATTGTGAGAATGGATACAGGCAACCCACAGATCACCTCCAAAGACCTGCAAGAACATCTTGCTGCAGATGATGTATCTGTACATCATTCTACAATTCAGCACAATTTGCACAAAGAACATCTGTATGGCAGGGTGACGAGAAAGAAGCCCTTTCTGCACTCTCGCCACAAACAGAGTCGCTTATTGTATGCATATACTCATTTAGACAAGCCAGATTAATTTTGGACAAAGTGCTTTAGACTGATTAGACACAAATTGAGTTATTTGGTCATAACAAAAATCGCTTTGCATGTTGGAAGAATAATACCGCATTCCAAGAAAAACATCTGCTACCTACTGTCAAATTTGGTGGAGGTTCCATCACACTGTAGGGCTATGTGGCTAGTTCAGGGACTGAGGCTCTTGTCAAAGTTGAGTGTCAGATAAATTCAACCCAATATCAAAAAATTCTTCAGGATAATGTTCAAGCATCAGTTACAAAGTTGAAGTTATGCAGGGGTTGGATATTCCAACAAACAATGACCCAAAACACAGTTTGAAATCTACAAAGGCATTCATGCAGAGGGAGAAGTGCAATGTTCTAGAATGACCGTCACAGTCCCCTGACTTGAATATCATCAAAAATCTATGGGATGATTTGAAGCAGGCTGTCCATGCTCGGCAGCCATCAAATTTAACTGAACTGGAGAGATTTTGTATGGAAGAATGGTCAAAAATAGCTCCATCCAGAATCCAGACACTCATCAAAGGCTATAGGAGACGTCTAGAGGCTGTTATATTTGCAAAAGGAGGCTCAACTAATTATTGATGTAATATCTCTGTTGGGGTGCCCAAATTTATGCACCTGTCTCATTTTGTTATGATGCATATTGCATATTTTATGTTGATCCAATAAACTTAATGTCACTGCTGAAATACTACTGTTTCCATAAGGCATGTCATATATTGAAAGGAAGTTGCTACTTTGAAAGCTCAGCCAATGATAAACAAAAATCCAAAGAATTAAGAGGGGTTCCCAAACTTTTTCATATGACTGCATATATGTGTGACAGACAGGAAATGATGTCAGAGATGGGTATGGTCTTAGAGTCAGAAGTGACATCATGAGGAGGTGGCATGGCAGAGGAAGTGGTAGGTGGAGACTTCTAGCGACCAGAAGAGAGCTAAGGATGCTGGTTCCCCTGTCTTCAGAGGAAAATGAGAAAAATTTAAAGGGTAGTGCCAACCACTTGTCTTATGCTCAAATACAAATATTTGAGCCTGGCTTCCCGGTTATCTGATCTTACCTTTTTATTTTGTTACTTATTCTTTAGTATTATTGCCTAATCATAATTGTTTTATTTTTTAATGTAACTTTCTCTTTGACGTCTTGTAAAGCACTTTGAGCTACATTGTTTGTATTAAAATGTGCTACATAAATATAGCAGTTGTTGTTGTTGTAGTCTGGCAAGGCGACCATTACAATTGTAAGAGCCATTTGCTAGTTATTTAAGTTATATTAAATGTTTGCCTATATATTAGTGCATAGTCTATGGGAGATTCTTATAACCCCCACAAGCTGAATTGAAATGGTATATTCTAACTGTTTCTTGTCTCTCTGACTACAGATTAGTCTCAGTTAGTGACCTGCCTTGCTGTGTGTAAGGCAGGGGTACCCACACTTTTCGGCTTGCAGGCTACTTTTAAAATGACCAGGTCAAAATGATCGATCTGCATTAAAAATGCTATATATATATATATATATTGTCACGCATGCGCGAGTAGGAGACCGCGGACGGATCTTAAACCGCTTTGAAAGACGTTTGCCGGCAGGGAGTGGCGGATACTAACCTTTCTCCTTTGTCTTCCAGGAAAAGAGACTCTCCGCCATCATAGCCTTCCCGGAGTACGTCCACTTCCGCCCTTCCTCCGCCATCTTTCCTGACGTCAGCAGTCCCATCCTCCCTCACGGTTCCTTCCCAACATTCCTCCATTTCTGGTTCCTCCACTATAAAATTGCCGCCGACGCCTCTGAAAGGCGTCACGCATATGAACTGCTTTGTTTATATTTTGACCACCTTTCTTTTGAATTTATTGTGGATAATCTGCAATATACGGGGCCAGAAAACCCCAAACCTTTATGTTATCTGTTGCTTCATCTTTTACAATATATATATATATACTGAGTATCAGAGGTGGGTAGTAATGAGTTACATTTACTCTGTTACATTTACTTGAGTAACTTTTTTAAAAAATTGTACTTCTAAGAGTAGTTTTACTGCACCATACTTTTTACTTTTATTTGAGTACATTTGTGAAGAAGAAACGCTACTCTTACTCTACTACATTGGGCAACACTCAAATCGTTACTTTTTTTCCATTAGATAAAGTCTGACAGACAATTTTCAATCTGCTCTGTGTATACTGTCAAATTGCGCACACGCCTTCCATTGCGTCTCCAGCTCTGACATGAGGTTTTGGATGTTCCCCAAATCAAGGTGCTGCAGCTTTGAGGACAGATGTTGCATTTTTCGTTTGAAAGCATTACCTGAGCTAATCATATTGACCATGGTTTTTCTCTTTTCTTTGTAGCTGTAAATTAAGCTCATTCAACATGTTGGTCAGATCGGAAAAAAAATGGCCATTGATCCTTATTAAGTTGCTTGTATTCTCCATGTTTAATGACAAGGAGAAACTCCTTTTTCTCCAGCCAGGGGTCTTGAAATCTCAGCAGGAATTTCCTCAATGAAGGCATCTTTTATCATACTCTCCATCTTGGAAGGACATCTTATGCTTAATGATCGAGTGACTCACCTGGAACAATGCTTCGGTGTGTCTGCCTTTGCTTTTAAATTCAGCTGAGTGAAAAATGACGGCTGTCCGATTAACAGCGATTTTAGTTCCCTCTCCTTTCTCTTTCTCAGATCGCTTTTTTGGTTGTTGGTTTTGTAGTTTTTATGAACAGTTCGAAAGTGCTTTTCTATATTTTCCTTCTTTGGAATAGCAATGATAGATTGACAGATCAGACAAACGCACTTTGATTGTGACATTGTGAGTGAAAAAAATCCTCTTTCAATTCCACATCCAGACCATAAACAACAAATTTATTTTTAAATCCCTTCTTTAGTTGATATAAATTGGAAGGCTAACTAGATCACTTAGATAGCTGAGGTTTTGCAGTAGCTCGGGCGTTTGATCGTGCATGCGGGATGACCAGTGTGTTAGAAGAAAACAGATCTCAGACTGGCCGCCCTGTATGTCAATCAAATCGCAAATGCCATAGGGAGGATATATGATTAATCAATCAATCAACATTTATTTATATAGCACATTTTCATACAAAAAAATGTAGCTCAAAGTGTTTTACAAAATGAATAGAAAAATAGAAGACACAATAAAAAATAAACATAAGTCAACATTAATTAACATAGAATAAATAAGGTCCGATGGCCAGGGTGGACAGAAAAAACAAAAAAAAAAAACTCCAAATGCTGGAGAAAAAAAATAAAATCTGTAAGGGTTCCAGACCAAGAGACTGCCCAGTCCCCTCTGGGCAATCTACCTAACATAAATTAAACAGTCCTCTTTGTATTTAGGGTTTTCATGGAAGGACCTGATGATGATGGTCATGTAAACTTCTGGCTTTCAGTCCATCAATGTTGGTGCATCATGATGCTTTGAGTAGGTGGTGGTGGCACAGGCTGCCACCACAAAAAAAACGGAAAAAGAAACAGAAGAGACTAACATTTAAAAAAAAAAATTGTTTAAATGCAAAGCAATCTACCTGCACTCCCTTTCCGATCTACCGGTCGATCGCAATCAACACATTGGGCACCCCTGGTGTAAGGCATGGAGGGCACTGGTTTTAAACCGTACCTTAATGTGTGTAATAGTATGACAGAGTTAAGCATACAAACAATTGAAGTTTGAGAAGAAAAGCTCAGTTTAGAGAAAAGAATATTTGTTTCCCATTTTTTTTTGCCTTTTCTTCTAAATATATAAAACATTTTTCTTTATTCTTGTGTGACCTGTTTGTTTTGAATTTTCATTAAATCTTTTCAAATGAACTTCTGGACTGAGATTTTCTTTCGGTATGTGTTTGACCTGTGCTTAATCCTGCCTTACTTATCAGCAGCTACAACAATGGAAGGTCAGCAAGGAAGCTGTCATTTCGCACCAGAATGTGGAAATGAGGGAATGCTGTAGCAGCAATTAAACCAGGGCTGAAAACCCAGCATCTTCGGAGGGACTCCCTGGTTGGCAGGGTGACTACCTGCTATAAGCAGAGCATCCCCCTGTACACTGAACAGCAGCATTACATCTGGAACCCCAGTATAGATACTTGCAGTGTAGCATGGGAATTGTGGTCACATGAGGCTACCCTATCAGTTTCTCTGGGGGCCACCTGGGGAATCTGTTGGATATTGACTGCACAAGGACTGGTGTGTTCCTGACTGGCTCATAATTGCTTCCTGGAGGTGATTGATTAAAAACAGGAAGCAATCCCAGATTGGATGTTAAAAGAAAGGCTACCACTTGGCCCAGAGATCGGAGTTGGGAGAGGAGCAGGACAATACTTGCCTAAGAAGATTGGAAGAGAAAAGAAGAGAATAAAAATAATCGGAAAGGACTGAATTGTGTACTACTGAATAAAAAAAGCCTGTCAGAGGACTGTTTGAAAATAAAAGTAACCTTTGGTTGAACATAGGACAGCCCTTGTGTAGTTGTATCTGGGGTTAGGGCTCGGTGGCACCCCCTACTGGCCACAAATTGTAATTAAGTCCAAAAGAGACCTTTGTTAAGGTCTTGTTATATACGTAAGAATAAATAAGTAATAGATGCATTTCTTCAGTACCTAAACTAAAGTTTTACCCTGCCTTTATTGGGCAAATGCTGACTCAGTTGACAGGCAGATATATTACATGGACCTACAATTGGATACTTGTAATAGTATGACAAGTATAAATGGAAAACTTGAAACAACTCACTAGCAACTGAGAAATGTCAGGTAACATGTAGAAAATTCTATCCACTCATTTTTTTTCTAAATCAGTATAATCTAGGTTTGGTGTCTAGGGGATTATAAACTGCACAGGGATGAGCGCAGGGTACGCAGCTAGTCTGTCTCAGAGTACACATACTCACAAACCCATAATTGTGAGCCAATTTAGGGTCCCTTAACATGAATGCCGCTTGGATCACACAAAGTAAAACACAGGCAGACATGCACAATTTGTACATTGCCCAGCACCATTCATGAAGGTGAGATTCCAAACCTATCACCTAGGGCCTCATGCATAATGCTGTGCATAGAATTCACACTAAAACATGGCATACAAACAAAAGCGGAAATGTTTGTATGCACAAAAAAATCCAGATGCATAAATCTGTGTGTTCGCCAACTTCCATGTTCTTCCGCTCCATAAATCCCGGTCAGTGTGAAAGCAACCATGTGCTTGTGCCTGCTGCCACTCCCCAAACTCCTCCCAGAATTACGCCTCTTTGAATATACAAATCAATATAAATAGCCCTTAAGCTCAGCGTTCTGTGAAAAGGCAATGGCAAAAGCACGGTGGGAAATAGAAGAATTTCAGCGAATACCAAGTGGAGGCAAGGAAAAACTTACTATTTGTTGATTTAAACGGTAGTATAAACAACAAAAGGAAGTTGATAGAGTGACATAGAGTGTCAGAGAAACTCGAAAGCTCAAGTTCACAAAGTCGCACAACAACAACAACATTTATTTATATAGCACATTTTCATACAAACAGTAGCTCAAAGTGCTTTACATAATAAAGAACAGAACAATAAAAGACACAATAAGAAAACAAAATAAGTCAACATTAATTAACATAGAATAAGAGTAAGGTCCAATGGCCAGGGGGGACAGAAAAAACATAAAAAACTCCAGACGGCTGGAGAAAAAAGTAAAATCTGTAGGGATTCCAGACCATGAGACCGCACAGTCCCCTCTGGCACAGTGCCCGAAATAAAAAAGAAGCTGTCAGATATCAAAGTCGAAGGCGAGTCATAGCCCACCGTCCGAGTGTCATATGAAAGCTGATTAGGGTACAGAGAAAAGAAAACAAGATAGGCACACAGTGGGAAAAAAAACTCAAAATGTCAACTTTTTTCTCAAAATTTCCACTTTAATCACGTAGTTTATTTTGTCATTAAACTTCATCTTACAATCATTTCATTTACTAGTTTCTCAAATCCCATCGTAACTAAAGTAGCATGTTAAATGATTTGTTTTGTATATGTTCTTCTATGTACTCTATGTATGTGAATCACTATGTGCTTCTTAAATGGGCTGTCTCTTCATCCGACAGGACACAGAATCCATAACATTCATGATATTACAGCTCTCTGAATAATTTAAATACTGAGATATATACTATTCATGTTGATAGTATTTATAGCATGTTATTAAACATGGGAACACGGTGGGGCAGTGATTGTTCATGCCTCATGCAAGATGCTTGCTGTGCCATGCGCGACCTTCAATGAAATAGTTTATTGCAGCAGTACTGTCTCTTTCAAACGTACTAACCCCCAATTCCTCTCCTTCCTTTTCGTTCTCCAAATACGGTACCTAATCGCCACACAATCAGCTCTGTAATAGACGTTAAGCCATCTGTAAGCTGAGAACGCTGATTCTTCAAAACTTTTAAGGAACATTGAAATATCTTCATAGTACATGTTTAATTATTCTATCCATCTATCCTTGCTGCATTTCATCTTAAAAATATCATCATCATATGTAAATGCGTGCTTTATAAAGATGTTCAGGTTGTGCAATATTATAACTGTATCGCAAGTTTACAGTGAGGTAATTGTACCTATATATACAAACAGTTCTACAAGGAGCACATGATGGACTGATTGAGTGAGTTTATAGTTCTTGGGATGAAACTGTTTCTGAACCGCGAGGTCAGTACAGGAAAGGTTCTGAAGCGCTTGCCTTATGGGAGCAATTCAAATAAGCAGCATGGCTGGGGCAACGTGTGCTTGATGCATTATACCGATAATTCTTTTTCCAATCAGCTTCTTTAGAGCTGTGATTCTCCACTCAGATACAGTGATATAAATACTCCAAGTGGTGCAGTGAGAGTAATATGGAAAAAAATGATCCACTGTGGCAACTCCTAACGGGAGCAGCTGAAAAAAGGTGCAGTGAGATTAACAACGCTAAAGCAGCTATGGTATTTGGAGTAGTTTGGTTATTCCGTGAACCATTATATTGTTAGACGTTAATTACAATCAGATGCCTTAAACTAATAAATAATATGCGGTTAATTTAGTGTATATGATAAAGCCGTGTCAGGGATGTGGATCTAAACAAGAAAGGGTAATCACACTGGAACAAAAACACTGCTTTGACACTGGGTGCCGCCAGTTTGCAAAACCAAGCGGAGAAGAAAACTTGCGTACGCCAGGGTTTTATCTAGCGTGAAAATGTACATGGCTTTACGGCAAGTTTAGGTTTTATACATCACGATTTGAACATGGAAACGGGAGTATGCAACATTTTTGTGAGTATGCACCATTTATACATGAGGCCTCTGGAGTTGTGAGGCAGTACTGCTTCCCAGTGTGATCTTTACTGCTCCCTATCTAATTATAATAAATGAAAACATAGGTATCCATTGAAAAAATTGTTATCTATACTAATAAAAGGCAAAGCCCTCACTCACTCACTCACTCACTCACTCACTGACTCATCACTAATTCTCCAACTTCCCGTGTAGGTAGAAGGCTGAAATTTGGCAGGCTCATTCCTTACAGCTTACTTACAAAAGTTGGGCAGGTTTCATTTCGAAATTCTACGCCTAATGGTCATAACTGGAAGGTATTTTTCTCCATTAACTGTAATGGAGTTGAGCTGGAATGACGTGGGGGGCGGAGTTTCGTGTGACATCATCACGCCTCCCACGTAATCACGTGAACTGATTGTCAACGCAGTGCGTAGAAAACCAGGAAGACCTCCAAAAAGCGCTTAAGAAAACATGCATTATATAATTGAGAAGGCAGCGAAAAACAATAAGAAGCGAGCGAGTGACATATACTACCATATTCATGAGTGCTGCTGCCTCGGAAAGAAAGCAAGGTGTAAACCTAAACTTTAAATTAAGTTCATAGACAGGCTACCGCTGGCGTTTCACATGCCCACAGGTAATGCGGGATACAAGTTTAATGAGAGGACGCAGGATATAAATGAGAGTTTTGATCACTTTGTAACTAAGTTAAAATTGTAGGTGAAGGGGTGTGCTTATGCAAATTCTGAGAGACTATGTTTGTGGGGGATTGACAGTTAAGGCGGGTGGGGGAGTCACGTCATCATCTCCCTCCCATTCACCTCATTTTGCTCTGAGCTGAGCTCCGCGGCTAACGCCGTCTTCCGAAGCAACTTTGTCAGACTGCCACCAAATACTCACAGAAAAATCCACAAGTTAATACACACGCTATCTCTAGAGTTTCTCCACACTGAATCCTCCAGGCACTACTTACAAAAGGTCACATTGACAATCGTGTTACATTATTTTTAAAATCTTTCCTTTTCTTAGCACAAGCACAGCTGAGAAGCTTCAATGCATGTGCTCCATAATGCGTTAAAAAATAATGCATTTAATCACACTTTGCATTACAAGCAAAGGGGAGCTTTTGTCAATGCATGATTTCCTGGTACACCGATTACATTGATCAGCGCATCCCGATTCATTTTACCCTCGAACCACCTT